>NC_090269.1:347222672-347526614 GCF_040414725.1 Anabrus simplex | reverse complement strand
TGGAGTGATATGAACATGGACCTCCGAGCTGACAGGATCGTGTCTTAGCAAATACGCTACCATGACACCGGCTGAAACTCTTGGTGTGTTTGTGTTACATGTTGATTTCTCGGCTTGGTCACCCTGTGGGTGGGGGTGGTAGAATATCGTCCATGGTATCACCTGCCTGTCGTAAGAGGTGCCCTCAGCTTGGGAGCGTGGGTTGGCGACGACGGATCCCTGAGCTGAGTCCTGGCGTTGATGCCAGACGCCTCACTTTCATCTATTCTATCCGACCTCCCTTGGTCAACTCTTGCTCTTTTCCGACTCCGACGGTATTAGCTTTCCGAGACCTAGGGAGTCTTTAATTTTCACGCCCTTCCTGGCCCTTGCCATCTGTTACGGACTCTATCTAGCGGTTGTTGTAACGTATGTGTATGTGTTTATGTGGAGTCCGGGGATTTTTAAAAAAGGGACTAACTTGTAATAAACATGGTGTTGTTACTCCACAATTTTGGTGCCGAAACCCGGGAGAATTTTGAGAGTTTACACGAACAACGAATATTACCTGCTATCGAAACATAATAGGTCGTTTCTGTGAGGAGAAATCAATGATGTGAATTTCACTTCTGGCGGATTATTGAAAAGGTAAATCACCAGCCTCATGTCATCACGTTTAGCCGCAACACGTCGGATAAGTACAAGCTTCACCCTCTTTCTTAATGAAATATAATACTGACATTCAAGTAGGGCTTGGCTCCATTTTTTTTCCCTTCAGTAACGTAATGATTGGTAACAGTATGCGTTTAGTTGTATGAATGCCTGAACGCTTCGTTTAATATCGAGGGCGCCATTTTATGACATTTTATGACCATTTTTTAAGACTTTATACCACAAATCCATGCGACCCATCTTGACTAGTGATGCCATCTGTTACTTATCCAGAAACTAAACGTAATACGACTAAGGGAAGATCCATCATTTCTACTCCAAACTACGTACTAGCGAGAATCCAGCATGACTGAAATTGGATGGCATCTTTCAAAATTAAAACGTAAACGGATAACACATCGAGCAAATGCCACACGCTTCATAAATCAATTAAATACGTTCGATCACTCCACACCTGTTGACGAAGTACAGCATTTTAGCTAACCTTTCCACAACTTACTCGCTTTAGATCTCTTCGAGATCTGCTCGATGACGTAGAATGCAATGCAGATACAGTAGCATGTGAAGACTACACACAGACAAAATAAAACGAGCTATTAGAAGGGCAAAACATTTTCTGGAGCAGAGTCAAGTTGGAAATAGCATGAATGTCGCCACTCAACCTTCTACAAATCCAGCAGCTCACAACATTGTTCCAGAGGTAAAGTTACCAACGATAAAACTACAGTCTTTCACGGGAAAAACTGAAGAATTGTCCTGATGTTGGGAACAGTTTGAGGCATCCGTAGACATAAATCCATCAGTCTCTGCCATAAATAAACACGTCTTCGGCGCGGATTCTTGGAAAGGGAATCAAAGCGGCTAGTCGACGGGATAGCCCTTACAAGCCGTACGTACGAACAAACTAAGCAGATTCTGATATCACGCTACGGAGTTAAAAATAGAATTATCCAATCACATCTAGATTTCTTACAAAATCTTGAGGTCGTAGCTTCAGAGAGCCCGGAAGTACTAAACAAAACGTACATCGAATGCCACAGGCGAATTCAAGCCTTGCGAGCATTAGGAGAGGACGTGGACTTACTCGCTCCTAAGCTACTGCGGAAGACATCTGGTGCCGTTGGTTCATTCACGCCAAAAGACATAACACGCAAGAAGGGCACCTCTCGACATTAATGGAATTCTTTAAGGAAGAGGTCGAAGGGACTGTCAACACACCAAAAATACGAGGAGATATTTCTCCTGCAGCGCCTCACATACATACAGCCGCCGCTTTTCAGGTGAAAACAAAAGCAAACAATACTGCAAGAAGAAGCAAGCGAAAAACGGCACCCTTTGGTGTATATTGTGAAAATGAAGGGCACCGGGGCCAAGACTGTCAACAGATACAAGACTCCACGGTTAGAACTGATAAACTCAAGACGGCAAAACTTTGTTTCCTACGTCTCAGGAAAGGTCATAATAAGGATAGGTGTTTCAAACAATGAAAGGCATCCTGCAATCAGTATTAGGGTCTCCATCACGTATCTATCTGCAGTAAGGCAGACACCCTCTCTTCTTCCGTTGCCAAAGTAGAATTCACTGCTTCGAACTTCACCTACCTGCAGAATATTCGCATGTGGATCAAAGGACCGACAGGAAAACTGAAACTTACTCGTTTTGTCCTGAACACCGGCAGTCAGTCTAGCTTTATTTATCATTCGCTGATAGATTCATTGGAGCGCAACATTAATCATATACAGACATTGAAGTTAACCACCTTTGAGTCACTTCTAGGATTTTAAATTTAAGAAGGAACGTTTCATTTGAAATTATGAGATTTTAGACTAATGCTCGTATTTCAGTTGGTGCTTTCGAAAGTCACAACACCTATACGCCACAACCGACGCCACCGCACGGTATAACGATATAACAAATTCAAACTAGTAGATCCGCAAGACGAAAGAGAACTTCCGATAGAAGTTCTCATAGGCGTAGACCATTACTGGAATATTGTAACTTCGAAACAGCCAATGATAGTATCTCATTCTCCTGTTCTATTGCCTACTATATTTGGACACGTCGTCAGCGGAAACAAATCCGGTGTTACAGTCAACCAGATAATGCTCCATCATATTTCATTTGCTGTAGATGAAATTTCCGATGACCGTGTACGTCAGTTTTGGGAGTTGGAAGCCATCGGCAATAAGGAACATCAAGGGCGAGCACAGTCACCCAAGGATCACGCCATTCTCCAAGATTTCCGTAACACCTACTGTAAGGAAGATGGAAGGAGTGTTGTCTCGCTGCCTAGGAAGGAGGGCGTTCTCTTTTCCCCCAACTTCACTACAGCAGAAGGGCGATTCTCATTATTAGAAAATATACTACACGGGAATGATGAGCTGAAGTCCATTCATCATAAGCTCACGTTAGATTATATACGGAGAGATCAAGTAGAGGATGTTCCTCATAAAACTGTTCTGGGGATGTGTTTTACCAACCCCACAACATTGTGAAGAAATCCATCGCGAGTAGCACAAAATACAGAGTCGTCTTTGACGCATCTTCCCAAGAAGTACACTCTACATCATTGAACTATGCTCTGGCAACGTGCTCTAACCTGTTACCAGAAATTCTAGGGACATTGCTAAGATTTAGAAAACAATCCAAGGCAATTGCATGCGACGGCCAGCAAGTATTCCTACAATTAACACTCAACGAGGATAATATAGATCTTACGAGATTTCAATAGTATCGTGTCGAGCGGAGGGAGGACGGAAACTATGACACATCAAACGAGCTGATATCGCTTTGAACGCTTACCATTTGGACTGACATCTAGTCCATCCCTCCTGTCGGCCACTATAAGGGAAACTGCCACACCGAATTGGGACAGATATACAGTTTCATCAGAGGTAGTGGACAAATCTATGTTTTATAGATGACTTCACTGCAAGTGTTAATTATGACTCAAAGGTAATTGCTATATATATATCATGAACTCACCGCACTCTTGCAACAGATTAATCTGCCACTCTCCAAATGGGCGACCAACTCGGAACCGTTAAAGACGTTATGGCGCAAGGAACAGCTGGAGGAAAGAAGAGTGACGACCGTTCTGGGAGTAGACAAAGACTGGAATATTGTTGAGGATTGCCTCTTCACCAAAAAAGGAGAAGATTGCTAGCGATCTCATGAACAAACTAGGAATCAAGAGAAACATTCTTTGTGCCACCGCCCAGTCCTACGACCCTCTTGAACTTTACGCACCAGTAGGAATTGTTGCTAAATTAATCCCTCAGGATTCATGGCTGCGAGGTTTAACTTGGGAGGAGTTACTACCTCCGTATATAGCAAAGAATTGGCATTCATGGATTAGCAAACTTCATTTCCTGTCATCTATAAACATCCCCAGAGGGATTGGCATGGGACAGACAAGTCACAAATCACTCGTGCACGTATTCTGCGATGCCTCTGAGAGGGCATACGGAGCAGTTACTAATGTGAGGTCAACACGGGACTATACCACCCCCGCTCGCATAGTTTGCAACAAAAACAAACTGGCACCAGCGAAGAAGGTGACGCTTCCAAGATCATAGCTGGTCGCCGCACTTATAGGCACACGCCTCCTGTGCTGCTTTTGCGAGGAAACAGGTTTCGACCTCAAGAGAGCCACTCTGTTGAGCGACTCTACAGTGACGTTGGGATGGATAAAGAACGACCAAAACAAATGGAAGACCTTCGTTGCCAATCGTGTAACAGAGATAATTATACACACACCACCCAGCCAGTGTCGACACTGGCCCGGACACTAAAACCCTGCAGATTATCTCACGCGAGGGACAGACGCAGACCAGCTACCATCCTTAGACTTGTGATGGTGTGGTTTCTGCTGGCTTACTCATAGCGACATGTGGCCACCTGACATAACAATGGAACACCTGCCACTACCGGAGATCAGAAAGCTGCCAAATGTATTCGTGATCACCACTACTGAACCCGTCCTACATGTATTAAGGTGCAGCGCTTACCGGAAACTACTAGATGTCACAGCGTGGGTATTTAGATTCAGCCAAGCTATCAAAGATAAAAACAATCCGTTCTAACGCATTGACATCTGCAGAAATGCAAACCACCCTAATATATTGGGTCAAAAAAGAAATTCAGCAATAAAAATTTTCTGCCGAGGTAAGCGCACTGCAGTGAGGTGTACTGCTAAGCTTGCACGCTTCGACCCCTTCATGGACCAAGGTGTAAGCCGACCAGGTAGAAGACTCCAATGTTCAGAGTTGACCAATGAGCAGAAACACCCAATTATATTGCTTGGTGAACACCATTTCACAAAACTGCTAATTAGACACACCCACATACGACTGCACCACTTAGGAGTTCGCATCGTATTAGGTGATGTACTTCAAGAATTCTGGATTCTCCAAGCTAGGCGAACAATTAAGAAAGTACTCCACTCTTGCCTACCATGCAGGATAGCTCCAAACACTCGCTTTAGCAAGATAGATTCTCTCCTACCACTTGATCATGTACAACCTAAAAAACCGTTTTCTTAACAGGTGTGGTCTTCGCTGGCCCCAATACCATATACTCGGACAACGCACGCACTTTCTCTGCAGCGAATAAGGAACTCAGGGACCTCGAAGACGTCTTGGTAGGCCCCAGTACGCGTCACTACTGTGTTCATCAATGAGTGCGATGAAAATTCATCGTACCACGGGCGGCTTGGTGGAGAGGATTCTGGGAGAGGATGGTCAGTTCTACCAAAAGATGCCTGCGGAAGGTTCTACGACGCTCGCAGCAAGACGAAGAAGGCTTGTACAGGACACTTGTCAGCATAGAAGCCGCTCTTAACCTCATATCGATCACCGAGGACTCACATACTGGCGATGTTCTGACCCCATCTAACTTTCTAGTCGGATAAAAAGGTTAAGAGCCATCCCATTTGGAGTAGAACCCACCATAGGGAAAAATTTGACATCGGAATTTAAAACGAGACAGCGAGTTCTTCAATATTTCTGGAAACGTTGGTAAGTAGAGTATCATATACAGCTGCGAAGCTACCACGAAGTGAAAAGACCGCACAATCAACAGGGTTCACCAAGGATCGGAGATGTTGCCCTCCTCCAGGAGGACTCAAGGCCAGACACGGATGGAATCGAGCGAGAATAGAGGAGCTTCTCCCAGTAGAAATTGAAAAATCCGAACAATCATCTTACGCTAACAAGACGCTTCCAGAAGCAGTCGACTGGTGCAGCTGGTCGTTCCTCTGGAAATTTACCAGGGTGGGGAGGAGATGTGACGGACTCAAGGCAATACCGCACACTATCTAGGGGTTGTTGTAGCGTATGTGTATGTGTTTTTGTAGAGTCCGGGGATTGTTAGTAAAAGGGATTATCTTGTAATAAACACGGTGTTGTTACTCCACACCTTCCTTTGGCCGATACCTTCAATCCCTTCCATATTTTCCTCTGATTGATGTTATGGTTACCTAGATGTACTTCCTCTTAAAACAATAATCACCACCAATACTATCTCAAGCCAGTCTAAGCTGTCTGCAGATTTAGCAACACCACCTCGCAAAGCGCACTGAATTCGCCCGCGGAGCGATATGATTGGCAAAATTTAGCAGCTCATAAAATGACAACGATATGAGATACACAATTATTATTTGAAAATAATTTATGAGGACGACCAACCCTTAACGCTTACATAGCCCGTTCACTTTGTCTCCGAACACTCTGTATACATATACATTTTCCTGGTGGTACGAGATTCATATCACCACACAATAACCTCATCAATGTGTTCATGCCATATGTGTGTCTTTGTTGCTTAGGCGTTCATAGAATTGAACGCGATCTTCATTATTGAGCGCTAGAATAAGTAACTGGAATGAACACGTAGTTGCTTGCCTCTACAATAAATTGAACAACATACTTTGTAAATTTAACGAAATTTGATGGCATATTTAACTGGTGCATCTAATCCTTGACCTGCACATGATTAGTAGATTTTCAAAATTTATATTATTACGAAGTGTGATTAGACTGAGGAGTGAATTCGAACACGGCGTGTAAATGAGTTTAATAAATTGGATGGGTCTCCTAGTGACACATCTGCTCAGTGATTCAAGGGCTATTGAGAGCGAAGCAATTGTTTGAAGGGGAATAAAGCGAGCGACCGACGACTGAAAAAGCAATTTATAGATTCCGTTCGCAAAGAACGTTAAAGCCCTTAATTTATCTTCTCGACACGCAAATACAAGAGAACTCAGCAATGTAGAAACATTCCATGGAATGCTGATCTTGAACGACAGTATTCCCATCTTGTATATACATTTGTCAGAGAAATCTTAATCTGTCGTACAGGATTCGTACTTCCTTATTTTACTGATGTTGACGAATTCAAAGTTTTCTACTGCTGACATGATAGTGAGAATAGAGAGAACGTGGTTGAATTACGTGCTGAGTCAGAAAAAACGTACAAATCTAAATACGAATAAGCCAAAGAAGAGGTCACACTAGATTTCCGGATTTCAAGATTGGCGAAATACCATTACATCAGAGCGGTCGTCGCTCGCCTATCTTAATATCCCTCTGCTTCCCAAATTCCTGATGGATGTGTCATTAACTCATTAACGACAGTCTGTTTTATTCTAACTATGCTACACTCTGCCAGGGCCATCTTGGAAATTCTTTCTGAATCAGATTCTGATGATGAAGATTATTATTATTATTATTATTATTATTATTATTATTATTATTATTATTATTATTATTATTATTATTATACCGGAGGTACACCCGCCCCGTGCATTTAAAACTAGCGCCTTGTAGAAGGTCATCTGGATCAAGAAATCTGAAACTCATTTTGGAAATAGTTTGAACATTTCTCGACCGATGTCGCTACTATCAAATGTTGCGCCCTCTGGGGTGAAGATGAACTATTAATTTTCAGAGAAATGTTTATGTCAAGGTTTCCTAAATTGAATTGTTTATACTTTGTCTTTGGTGTTCAAATTTATCAATACTTCTATCTCTTCGCGCCAACTTAATTTCTTGGCCAATTAGAAATTATATACAATTATTTAAGTAACCAATCATACAATTTTGATATTTATTAAATTAACCAATAGGAATTGTGGGTGTGTCAGGGTTTCGACCCAGATAAATCTAGAACCTTCCTCTCAGTTTTAAAAACTGGCATATTTGGGCCATGTTGTCTTTGTGATCGCTCCAGTCTAGAGTGTGTACGTAACGGAGAGAAGGGGAAAGACTCCCTCGGACATCTTCGGAAGGTCCAGCAGCGCAAGGTAATGGCAGATCCTGCTTAGCAACGTAATAGTCTTTGAAAGCTAACTCGAGGGGAAGGTTCCAAATTTCTTTCGCAATGTAACTTTTATTTCTTAATGCAAATTTCAAACAAGTCTAAAGAACTTACTCGAACGTAGGGAATAAGGAGTGAGGAACCGTCTTGTATTCCCTCACAACTTGATATTGAGGTGACGATGATTTTGTAGCCTTTAAATTCTATCTAGTAATTTTTGTAACTTAAATATTTTTCTCCATCTGGTCACCTCTGTAGTATGAGCTTAGCCTCTGTAACGTCGGGCCATAAGCCCAAGTAGGGTTTTTGGTATTTCATGTAAATTTAAAGGAGTGCAAGTATTCACCTCCTAACATTTTTCTTCTCGGCCAGTAACTTTAACCTTTTGTTTTTACCAAAGGCCATGTAAAATGAGTACTTGTTACTCCCGTTACAGTTAACAGACTGTTGAGTAGTTAAGACAATGAATATTGTTTAATTTTGTTAAATATAGGTTGTGACTTTGATAGGCCTGGAAACTGTAAATTTGTAGAGCAAAAAAGCTCTTTCACTGATGTAAAAATTGGGAAATCCGTCTCCTTGACTGTTGTTGGAAAGAGCTGCAGCGCTCATGTAAAATTTGTAACTACGGAGCTTCAAGCTCAAAGTTGTAAATTGGTTATTACCTGATTGTTCTGATTGTCCCCCCAGCTCACGAGCTAGATTTTGTGCCTGATTTACTATTTGCTTAGCAAAGTGTAAAGTTCAAAATTTGGAAAGAATAGGAGAAAGAAATATGGCCCCAATTTCAAAGTTTTAAATTAATCTTCTGTCTTCTCTATATCCATGCATTCATGCCCACACCTTTCTTCACCTCTCTGCTCCACAAAATACGGTAACAATTATTATTATTATTATTATTATTATTGAACAAGAACGAGGTACATAAATATTTTCAGATCATCAGGTACTGCAACAAAATAATATGGTTCCAGAACATTACAGGTTAAAGGTTTTAACAAGTTGCCTAGAAATGACACACTTGGGAACAAAATATCAATTAAAAATGCATGTGATACTATGGATCGTCAAACTTACAATTTAAATATTTGCCCAAGAATGAAAAATTTACCACATATATCACAAGTTTACCACAGAACGAAATTACAATGGTAATTATGCTAATGTAAATGTACATACTTTAATAATGTTGTAAACATTTCAACAATATATAAACATAGGGAACGATTTCATAGTATGATAAGAACATTAAGTGCTTTGCAGGTGTAAATAATTGCAAAGGTAATGCATAATATCCTACTAATCATTTGCAAATGTACTGAAGGTAAGTTATAAATAACAATTATTATTTTATTATTCCGGGATCTCTGTGACTCACAGAGGGATAAGAAGCGCCTGTAGTGAATGGGTGGACAAGGAATTAACTAGAGCAGAACCTAACAAAACAAATTTTGAAGTTTTCTTTCTTCCTTCCTTTCTTTCTTTCTTTATTTTTTCCCTCTAATTTAAAATTGATAAATAGAATCTCTGAATAAATAACAGCCATATAACGAGCTCGTCAGCTCGAAGAACATAGTGGACTTAGAAGTCCGAATATCAGGTACAAAATTTACAGTAGTTAACAGTTCATTTGATTTATATAGAAAAGAGCATTATTGCCCTTGAAGGTACAATATTTTACAAAGAGCATTTTTGCTTTTTGGAAGGCACACTTGCAGGAGTCTGCGCTCTAACTATTTCATGGTCCAGCCTCGCAAAGCCATCAGTTTCTAATTGCGCACTTACAACCTATCGGATGTCCTTGATTGAAGTATTTACACAAGATCGCCCCAGAGGTGGGTTTATGTATTGCTCAAATGTTTTTAACTTTCTGTTCCTCAAGAGAACTTCACACCAGAACAAATTTCACACACCACAATAAATTTACAGGGTCATAATTACCCATACTGCCTGCTGTCATTTCTTGATGGATACAGTACTTTTGCATCCATTTCTTGGCACAGGCCAGAGCAAAGTGTAGTTTCCACTGAAGTCTATACCATACCCCTCCCTCGCTAATGATACATGACGGAATACATAAAACACGACGGGAGATTCGAAGGCGTGGATCCCGATCAGGATAAGGCAGATAACGGCCCCCGAACTGAAGATGGCCCTCATTAATAGTGCATGACAAGGAAGTAACCAAATAAATGTAATGAAATTCCAATAAAAATTGAAATGAGGGTTTATTTATATAAACATATCAGAAAGAAATAAAATAAAACGAAGCCACCAATGAAAATTAAATAATAAAGTATTGAAGGGATACATACATTTGTCCTTCAGCTTAATCGAAGCTAGAATCGTAACTCATCGAGCACGACACACCTCAAACATTGAGATGAACAATAAATTACGACGTGCTCACCACTTGAATGAATTCTATCATATCGCATTGAAATCTCATAAAAGGAAAACAATCCTCACGGATTTATTTTGGTCCTTCCTTTCCGCGAAGGCATTCGCTTAATATTTACCAAGCATTAATCAAGGCTTCACCATCATTACAGCCACAACAACAATGACCATTGCGAGGACAAAAGATCACAAAACGTCATGGAGTAGAGCAAAGTAAAAGGTAGATATGAAGGTATGCAGGTATCGGGATGGCCGGGGATGGAACATCTCCGTACCAAAGAGTAACACTAAAGGCAAAAAAAAAAAAAAAAAAAAAAAAAAAAAAAAAAAAAAAAAAAAAAAAAAAAAAAAACGGGCGTGCGCATCACCCGAATTAAAATAAAACAATAATGGCGGCCACATGAACATAGTGGTGGGCACTATCGAATACTTTTAACAATCGAATACTATTCGCTTCTACAAGAAAACTATCGAATATTCATTCGATTGTTTTCATTCGGTTCTTCGCTACAATCGCTAGCCTTGCATTCGGTTTCTGTAAGTTGTTTACGGCTTTAAGGAGCGTTACATTCGATAGTTTCCAGTTACTTTTCCTGTTATTTTCATTCGCTTTACTTATTCGTGAGTTCAGAAGAAAATGACTAACGTGATCGCGTAAACAATGAAATAAACCCATTGAACACATAATATTTCAGTGAAGCTTCAAATATATACCGGTACCTATAATATACCGCGAAATAGTAATATATTCACAAATGACACTTAAGAATTAGGTTTAAACATAGGACATTTTCTGTAATAATAAATTAAAAGTAGCCCATTTTAGCTGCATTATTACATTTAATTTGTGATATTCCATAACCTAAAATTCTTACAAGAAGGTTGCGAGTAGTAACTGTTAGGTTAGGACAAAATCCTCTGCATTGTAAATTTTTAAGATGGATCATAAATTAAATAGGTTATTATCGCGGATAAAACCACGAATTCTGTGGACATCGAATGGTTAACAAATCATGTCGTACAACACAAATTTTCATGCAGCATATAAGATTGTCATATGGAAAATGGAAAAGTACAAAATAATTTTACAACTGTACCAAACACCTATACCCTTGATCCTTGCATTCCACACAGTAATTATATAGGCCTATATTTGGAAGTAATACCTATATTTTTAAGTGTACCGAACAGTATGATATAGATAGTGATTCCCATAGGGAACCTGAAATATTTGTCCCGAATGTGTACATTTTCCAGGTAACTCATTCCTGGTTGCCAACGTTTCGCCCCAGTGTGCTAAGTTGTGCTCTTCAGTTGGTAAATAGCACACCAACCAAGACGCATGGCTAGAGCATACCGTGGAGGCCACTGCGTAGGCTACTTGGAGCCACCGGCAGTGCCAATGCACTATGAGAGACTGTCTCATTACGAAAAATTGATGCCTGCCTGGCCATATGGCTATGCACTGGCCTCCATGGTATGCACTAGCCATGCGTCTTGGTGGGTGTGCTATTTACCAACTGATGAGCCCAACGTAGCACACTGGGGCGAAATGCTGGCAACTAGGAATGAGTTAGCTGGAAAATTTATAATGTCCAATAACAGACCATTTATATTGGTATTATTAAATTTACTCATTCAGGACAAATATTCCAGATTCCCTATGGGAATCAACATCTATATCATCTGATGGCCAGGCAGAGATCAATTTTTGGTAATGAGACAGTCTCTCATAGTGCACTGGTACTGCCAGTGGCTCCAAGTAGCCTACGCAGTGGCCTCCACGGTATGCACTGGCCATGCGTCATGGTGGGTGTGCTATTTACCGACTGATGAGCCCAACTTAGTACACTGGAACGAAACACTGGCAACCAGGAATGAGTTAGCTGGAAAATTTATCATGTCCAATAATGGACCATTTATATTGGTATTACCTAACAGTAGCCACTTTGAAATGTCATTGCACTATTTTCTGTAGGCTTACTTCATCACAGTTCACATAAACAACTGAAAATAAAGTATAAAATCAAGTACCTTTACATTATA
The DNA here is from genome assembly GCF_040414725.1 of Anabrus simplex. NCBI lineage: Eukaryota > Metazoa > Arthropoda > Insecta > Orthoptera > Tettigoniidae > Anabrus > Anabrus simplex. Next base: position 347,514,200 of record NC_090269.1, on the reverse strand, counting down.
CACAGTAATTGCATATATTTGGAGGTAATATTTAAAGGTAACAGTGGACACTTTAAAGTACAATGATATTGCTGCACTTCCTGTAGGCCTACTTTATGATAATTTACATAACCATCTGATAATAAAGTAGAAAATTAAGTACCTGGGCATTGTACACAGTTATTACATATATCTGGAAAAAATTACATTTTTAAGTGTACCTATCAGTACTGGTAGCAACTTTTAAGTACAATATTAACTTATTGCTCTATTTTCCATATGCCTACTTTATCAAAACTCACATGACCAACTGAAAATAAAGTATAAAATCAAATACCTTTACATTGTGCACAGTAATAACATATATTTGGAAGTAATATTTACACCAACTTCGATGGAGAAATAGAAGCCATTTGTCTTGACCTACATCATCTAATTTATAGAGTCAATTAATTTGAAAAAGCAGTCCTACTCACAGATTCTCTAGCTGCCATACAAGCAGTATCCTCAAATATCAAAACCCATTCATCAAGAATTCATGACATTAAATACCTACTAACAAAATTAAAAACTTTAAAGTGAAACATCACTTTACAATGGATCCCCACACATGTAGAGGTAGAAGGCAATGAAGTGACAGATAAACTAGCAAGAAAAGGCACTAGTACCTAGATGAGAACAAACCTCTGGCAGCTAACTCAATCAAGATGATAATCACAAATAAAAACCTTGAAAATTGGAAGAAAGAAACTACCCAACTTACTGCAATGAAGAAATGGAAAAAAATAAATGACCTCTCGGACAAAAATAAAAGCAAGCTGAGGAAAGAAGCAGTATAGATAAGAAATGTGTTTTTCCACCATTCAATACACAATTTATTTTAATAGATTAAGCTAGTACCGGTTTCGGCTCTTTAACGGCCATCATCAGCTAGTACATGTTTTGTTTTAGCCATTAGACAATACACAAGTTGTTATTGTATTAGGCATCCGGATGTCTAATGGGGGATGGAATAATAGCATATAATTAAAATATCAGTGGTCAGGTTAAAAAGTTATAAATAGAGCATGAGTATGTAAAACATATTAAAAACACACAGGTCACAATATATAACATTTAAAAGGTTTCAACACATTAAAATTGTACGTATAGGTAGACACTTGTTAAAATTTTCAATTTATGTTATATGGATTCCATTCTTCTGTCCTCTGTGCAGATCCTTCTAAGTAATGTTGATTTTAGTTGTGTGGGATATATAACATAACGAAATTTCATCATGACAAAGGCCCACATCAATAAGACGTACACTAGTTTCAAAATGTCCTCGAAGATTACCCTACACAACTAAAATCAACATTACTTAGAAGGATCTGCACAGAGGACAGAAGAATGGAATCCATATAACATAAATTGAAAATTTTAACAAGTGTCTACCTATACGTACAATTTTAATGTGTTGAAACCTTTTAAATGTTATATATTGTGACCTGTGTGTTTTTAATATGTTTTACATACTCATGCTCTATTTATAACTTTTTAACCTGACCACTGATATTTTAATTATATGCTATTATTCCATCCCCCATTAGACATCCGGATGCCTAATACAATAACAACTTGTGTATTGTCTAATGGCTAAAACAAAACATGTACTAGCTGATGATGGCCGTTAAAGAGCCGAAACCGGTACTAGCTTAATCTATTAAAATAAATTGTGTATTGAATGGTGGAAAAACACATTTCTTATCTATACTTTGAGTCTGTCAATACGGAAAATGAAATTTATAAATAATAAAAAGAAAGAAGCAGTGGCGATCTTCAGATTGGAAGCAGGATGTGACTGCTTAGCTGCCCACCTAGCTAGAATCAAAATTTACCCGACAGAAAAGTGTACCATCTGCAAAATTACTGGGTCAATGATGGACTCGAAACACCTACTGCAGAACACAGGACTCAACCCAACCCAGCCCTATACTGGTTGGCCAAGAACAAGATGAAACAAGAGTCTGTTTCCTAATACATCTGTACATTATTAATGTTATTTGTATATTACTGTTGTTTAGAGATATCAGTTTTGTATTGGAATTACTTCCCAATAAAACCATAGGTTACAACAACAACAACATTTACATGTTTAAAGGTAACAGCGAACACTTTGAAGTACAATGATATTGCTGCACTTTTTGTACGTCTACTTTATGAGAATTTACTAGACCATCTCTAAATAAAGTAGAAAATTAGGTACATGTGCATTGTAAACAGTTATTACATATATTTGGAAAAATAATGCCTATATTTTTAAGTGTACCTAACAGTAGCCACTTTTAAGTACAATGTTAAGTTATTGCTCTATTTTCTGTAGGCCTATTTTATCACAATTCACATGGCCAACTGAAAATAAAATATAAAATCAAGTACCTGTACATTATATACAGTAATTACATTTGGGAGTAATATCTACATTTTTAAGTGTACCTAACAGTAGCCTCCTTAAAGTACAATGTCAACTAATTGCTGTATTTTTTGTAGGCCTACTTTATCACAATTCACACAACCAAACTAGAAAATCAGGTATATCTATGGATATTACGAAGACACAAATATACCTAAGAAGTCATGTTTATATCTATAGATACATTCAGAAATATCAAAAATCAATCAATCACCAATGATTTGAATTTAGTGTTTTCTTTCAGGGGGCAGATTTCCAGTTAGTTGTTAGCCTCGTCTATCTTAAATTTAAATTATTTGGAAATTTATTGAACATCTCCCGTGGTAAATTATTCCAATACTTAATTATTCTTCCTATTATGTACACAATCATCTACACATCAATGAATTAATAAAAATGAAAAGGGATCATCACTGGATAGCTACCCTTGAAAAGAAAGAATATTAATTACTGCTATACATTACAGCAAACATATTAATATTAAAAATATAACATCAATTTTACTAATGTTTTGACAGGCTGAATGTTTTTGGTGTCCTTTATAAAGGACAGCTGCCTACCTCTTGAGGGTGTCTCTCTTTGTCACATTTACAAATTCATGTTTAGAAATAGCAACATATCCAGATTCTTCCCTTTTAGCCTGTTCCTCCTCTCACTCATGATCTGGCCTGCTTTTGAAAATACCCTTTCAGATGGGACAGAAGTTGCAGGAATACACAAATACTTCTCAGCTAATCTGCTGAGTTCTTCCATCACCAACTTCTTACTCTTCCAGAAAGCAAGTGGGGATTTTCTTCTGTCCTCATATGGTTGGTCAAGATACTGCCTAAACATGATAATGGCATTACTCACTGGATTCTCATTTTTCATATGATCTGCTACTTTAGCATCCAAATAACCAAGGAGACATTCATTGTCATCAGGATACACATCTGTTGCAACATTATCTTGAATGTCTTGGTCAGTAGGGCACTGGGTATTCATTCTCATTCTTGATTGGAAGAGAGCAGCTAAATCATCTGTTATAAATTTTTTTGCATTTTCTGCGTTACTGTCTACTCCAAATCCTGCTTTCTTGAAACGGGGATCTAACATTGTGGCAGCAGACGGTAGATCCATTTTCTCAACTTTCCCCAACCTTTTATTTATTTCAAACAGTAATGTTTCTTGTAGGGATCTGCCGATAGCCGTACTTGCAGTTTTCCCTGTAATGCTTATTTGGATCCCTCTTACTAAAGGGATGATCGAGGATAGGGTTGGGTACTTTTGGCCAGACAATTCTGTAGTCATAAGTTCCATAGGTTTCAATAGCAAGACACAGTCTTCAATTACTTTCCACTGATCTGTTGTTAATGCCATTGGACTACCTGGCAATGATACCAATGCTGCAGATAAAGCCTCTTTGATTTGAAGCAGCCTCTGAAGCATGTAATAGACAGAGTTCCACCTTGTTATTACATCTTTCTTTACTTTCAAATCAGTCTGTCCCATTTGAAGTTGAACTGATTTGAGTTTGTCAGAAGCAAGAACACTAGATTTAAAATAAGATACTATTGCCCTGCTTGCTTGAAGGACACTATCTAGTTCCTGAGTATCTGTCAATGCATGCTGGATAACTAAATTAAGCAGATGTGCTACACAAGGTAGATGAGACAGTCCTAGAATGCTGACAGCGGATTTGATATTGGCTCCACCATCAGTCACCACTGCCACCAACTTAGACATTATATTCCACTGCTCAAATATAGCTCTAAGAACAGCTGCTAAGTAAGTGCCAGTATGGTTGGTTGTGAGCTGTACTGTAGACAAAACATAACATTTCAGATCATATTCATTATTAATAAAATGAGCTGTTACTGTCATGTGTGAAGTGTTACTTGAAGACGTCCAGATATCAGTTGTTGCAGACACATAACGTGCTGTATTAAGTTCATCTTGAACAGACTGTTGGATGTTCTGGTAGAGGTCTGGAAGTAGTGAACGACTCAAAACTCTACGACTTGGAAGTGAATATCTGGGTTCCAATTCCTTAATTAATTTCTTAAACCCTTTGTTGTCGACTACAGATAATGGTTGCAAATCTGTTGCAATCATTTCAGATAATGCCATATTAATTCTATTTAGCTTTTCTTCAGACAGTTCTCTTGACTGAACACTTCCAGCAAGTGTTAATTGAAGAGCAGGAACTCTTCTAATCATGCCTGTTAATCCTGCTGAAGAAGATGGAATTACTGGAGCACAGGGAACAGGTTCTGTCCTTGTACTGTGACTAGGAGTTGCACTGAGTTGATCATCTGGATCTCTTGCTCCTTCTCGTTCACTTCTGAATACACTTACATGTTTGCGCTTCAGATGATCTCTCAAGTTTGAAGTGTTATTTTTATACTTAAATTCACTTTTACACAGTAAACATAATGCTGTGCCCGGAGTTCTTTTCTCAAAATGGTCCCACACTAAAGATCTATTTTTTCTGTTCATGTTGTATTTTTATTTTAGCACTTAAGACTATGTAAAAAAACGAAGAAAAACTATAAAGCTAAGGAAAAACTATAAAACTGAGTATAAAGTAAGAAAACGAAGAAAAACTATAAAACTAAGAAAAAACTATAAAACTGAGTATAAAGTAAGAAAACGAAGAAAAACTATAAAACTAAGAAAAAACTATAAAATTGAATATAAAGTAAGAAAACTAGAAAACGAAGTACGTAAAAACTATTTATTTTAAAGTGCACTCTTATTAATAATCAATATTTTGCAAAGACCTATTCACTGAAACGGCGCAAGACATTCATTTGCAACTATGAATAAGGGGTATAATCAGGATGTGCGCATTGTTTTGAGTAATAATACATTTCAATTGGTTAATGTGCAGTGTTATGATTAGAATGCATTTCAATTGGTTCTTAAATCCCGCCGTTTCCTCACAGATATCATGTGTTTGGGTGTTAGAAAGAGTGAGAAAGAATTCTTCCGATATCATACGAACTGAATCGGCTGCCAATCGGTAGAAGTCGTAAATTCATTCGCTTTTCGAGTGAAGGGATGCGGGAGGGAACAGATGCATTCGCTTTTCGAAAAGCGAATGAATCATTCGAATACCGTTTAAAACAATCGAATATTTCGATAGTATGAAACTATCGAATATTTCGATAGTGCACATTCGATAGTGCCCATCACTACATGAACAAGCAAAACGGCCATAACATAGACCAAGATAAAAAAATAAACCCCATACTCGAAGTGAAAACCAAGTACACAGGGATATAAGAAAAGGAATGTAAATTAACTGACCGATACGTCATCTTTTAAACCCCTCGCTGACTCTCACACATACACACAAACATTCAGGCATTGTCGATATCGGGTAACAATATGGTCAATAACCTCATTCAAAGCACATTCCAAAGACACGATGAATGACTCACCTGGCAATAAGTAAGCTCCCAGACATGACGTAGTTATGTGCACAACGTAAATGTATAATAAACAAGACGATATGAACTCATGGCCCGCGTACGAGCCCCACCAGCTAACGCATCGGGTACGGCTCGAACCCATCTCCGTGCCGACACCCGGAGCATAGTTACTTTTGGTGGCAAAAAATAATAACACAAAACCGTGCACATAGTCAGAATTCTCGCAGTGACCCAGTTACCTCATCACCATCACCACAACAATGCCCTCAAGCACACATCCTATTTATTTCACGGGGCAAAGACGTATACCAATCAGTCGCGGTTACAAGGCACTTGAAATAGCCACAAGATAAACATAAAATAAGAACGAAAACACAGCTCACATTACCTGCAGTTAAAGTTGGTGAATTAAAAAAAGAATATAACAACAGGCAGAGTTTAATCCTCATAAACGCCCAGCGGTAATTAAGAAAAGCTACCCCGATCAGAGGCGACTCCATATTTCTTTTTCCTCTGGTCACAACCACAACAAACACATCAAGTCAAGGAGGTGAAGTCAAAGAATCGCGGAAAGAAGGACCATCCGTTTTCAAAGCAGAGGTGCTGCCCTCTGTGTTACAGTTTGGGAAATAGCTAAGTGAAATCACGGCCGACTTGATGCGTCGCTCTTGCTAGCTAGCGCAGCGAGGGATCCAGTTGGCCGTGGTGAAATACACCGCCGTCTCAATCTCTGAGACGGCGGTGGTGAAATCAAACAAGAGTTAATTAAAACTCTTAGCAATCACAGGAAAACTTACATGTTATGAACATGCTAAACGAGCATGTTTAAAGTCCCAGTCTCATCCATGCCTGTGACATTATGGAAGCTGCTGGGGTAAGGGTGGTGCTGATTAATAACATTTTCAGAGCACAACCAGTGTGTCTGAGTGTCATGAAAGGTCTTGCTCATAGGGTTAGTTGTGCTACAATAGCACTGTCTGGCCCAGTGAGGAAAGCAATGGCAAACTACCTCACTCCTCATTTTGCCTAGTACGCCTCATTTTGGTACTGCCATTGGTTTTTGTGGTTTCCCTATAGCTGTATAGCCTTTGGTGATGCTATTTGAGGATTCAACCAGCCTCTGAGCTGATGACCTAACAGACAGACAGAATTACCCATAATATCTGGCCTTAATGGAAAAAAAGGAAGGGTTGGTTATAATCGGCCATATACAATATGCAAGAAGGCGAAACACCTGCACTCCTTCTAGAAATACTTAAGACCCTAAGTGGGCTTACGGCCCAATGATACAGAGGCTAAGCCTATTCTACAGCGGGGTTACTAAGTAAGAAATAATAACAAGTGTTAAGAATGTTACAGGTTTTGAAAACTGTAGTCACCCCATGCCAAGTTAAATGGGAACCAACCGAGGGTAATCACTCTTTGTTTCCTTACATTACAGATTTCCCATTAGGGAATAAAATAGATTCCATAGATATGCGAAACATTCTACATTAAAACCACCCAATTTAGAACTTTACGTAAATAAAAGAGGTTGAAACCTGCCCCTTACGCTAGCTTATGCGCAGGAGCTATCACATGTTTATGAAAATTCTGCCATTACCTTGCGTTACTGGTCTTCCGAACGCCACTCGCGGCCCCTGCCTTCCTTAGGACACGCCGCACTCAAATAACTGGAGCAATCAGGACAATACGGCCCTAAAGCGCCCAGCTTTTATAGTACATTGAGGGGAAGTTTCCAGAACGTTTTGCTGATAGGCTGGGTTCCTGAACACACCCCCCAATTTTAATTGGCTAGAGGAAATATTCACAAAATTCTGATAGGTTCATTGCTATTGAAGAAGGAACCAACAGAAGTGTTGACAACTTTAATACATAAACAAAACAATCTTCAAAACCCAAGGTTTGCCAAATGTAAAAATATAATTTTCCTTTAAGAACTAATTATCGTTGATTCCGCCAGAGGCGGCACTTAAACATATGATACAGACATCTAACATTTGAAAACCAAAGTATCTTCTAATACATTAGTTCCAGTTAGAATACATCATAGATGGCCTTATAGAAGGCGCGCAGTTTAACTGACAGGCGAAGGTGAACCCCCGATACAGTTATTATTATTATTATTATTATTATTATTATTATTATTATTATTATTATTATTATTATTATTATTATTATTATTATTGTTACGGAGTTATCCGTGGTAGGCGGAGGTGAAAGAAGGTGCGGGCTGGAATAGGTCTCAACCACAAAATTAAAGTTAATTTAAAACTTTAACAAAGGTTATATTTTCTTTTCAAAATCAACAAATAACAGAGTATAACAGGTACCAAGTAGCAGATCAACAAATTAAGAAATTGCAAATTATAGTAAGTTACAAGATTTGGGCTTCGAGCCTCAAGTATAATTTCTGAGCTCTCAGCTCACAACCACAAATTACCAAAGGGCAGAAAACCCCTAATTGCATGGAGCACTCGCTCCCAACATTTAACCTCAAGCCTCCTAGAGGCACCTTTACCACAACACCATAAAGAGCTGACCCGCTCTCGATCTTTCAAACCTATAAAGGCAATAACAGAATTTTACACAACCTGCCAGCAAGGCATAATAAAGAAACAGGGGTATCTCGTACCCAATCTACTGGGCCTTAAAGTGCAAAAACTAGGTTAATAGAAATGGCCCAAAACAAAAGGATGGAGGCGTGAATTTGCACTCCTAAATCTACATTTTAAAACCTAAGTGGCTCTAGGCCGATACAAAGGGGTTAATCCCAAGCTAGGGAGGTGATTCGTATGAAAAAACTTAAATACATTAAGGAAGAGAAGAAGCAGTTATGAAAACGTAGTCACCTCGATTTCAAAATGAAGGGGAGCTCGAGAGGGTAAAGCACTCTATCTCCGCTTTATAGTAAAAGAGATTTGTAGTTTTTACATAGACTGAAACGGAATTTACATTTTAAAGAGATGGGTTACATATTAAAGGTTTCGAACCCTCCCCTAGAGTTAGACTGCTGAGCTAGCAAGAAATAAAGATGTTTGTTAAAAGGCCATTACCTTGTTGAAGAACTGCTGTCTGAAGAACGAGGCGCTTCCCGCCCCCTGCTACATATTCACACACTGAGAAAGATGTTATACGAGTGGCCCGGAGACAAGAAAATCATCAGTTTTTATACCCTCGTGGAAAATTCGAAATCTTTCAAGAATGAGTAGACACACTCCCTAAATTTTTATTGGTAGACCGAGAATTACACATGGAAATTTGAAGAAGAAAGCTATGAATGGAGGAAAATAAATTACAGAAATTACTGATTAGATAAATTCAAAACAGGCAGAAAGAAAGGATTAATATGCCAACCCACAAACCACAGAACAAAATTTAGTAAAGACAAAACTTATGAATACAAAATTTCTTCAAGAGAGTTCATTCCATTGCGCCAGAGTGTATTGCCGTAGTTTTTGGTAGAGATATCTGTTAGAGAATGTCCACACTTCTTGATCAATGAAAAACAAAAGCAAATCAAAAACACTCAGTGACATCTTCTGATAACTAGTAGAATTAGTTCGGTGGTTAAAGTTCCGGGTTTCTCCAGTAGAGAAGTTTCAATTGGCGCAAGATTTGAACTTGCGTCGCGTAGAGGTGTACCGCCCGGTACAATTATTATTATTATTATTATTATTATTATTATTATTATTATTATTATTATTATTATTATTATTATTATTATTATTATTATTATTATTATTATTATTATTATTATTAACCTCCGTGGCTCAGGCGGTAGCGCGCCGGCCTCTCACATTTGGGTTCCGTGGTTCAAATTCCAGTCACTCCATGTGAGATTTGTGCTGGACATAGCGGAGGCGGGACAAGGGTTTTCTCCAGGTATTTCGGTTTTCCCTGTCATATTTCATTCCAGCAACAGTCTCCAATCAATATCATTTCGTTTCCTCTGTCAGTCAACAATCATCGCCCCAGGGGAGTGCGTCAGGCTTCGGCAGCCGGTACATATCCTTCCCTCGCCGCTAGATGGTGGCTTCATTCATTCCATCCCTGACCCGGTCGAATGCCTGGAAACAGACTGTGGATTATTATTATTATTATTATTATTATTATTATTATTATTATTATTATTATTTACAATTTGCTTTACGTCGCACCGGCACAAACAGGCCTAATGGCGACGATGGAATAGGAAAGGGCAGGGAGGAGGAAGTAGCCTAACTGACAGTAGCCTAAACGCACGCCTTACTCGTTCGGTGATAATGGATTTTTTTCGTTTTAAAGGTTTATTTTTAGAGTTTGCTAGTAGCTTAATGTCGAAGTGCCACATAAAACGTTCTTTACGACGAAACCGTGGGAAAGAGCTAGGACTTAAGAGGCTTCAATTAAAGTACTATCACCGCATTTGCCTTCTGTAGAAATGGGAAAGCACGGAAAACCGTCTCCCAAATGCAAGTTCATAGCTACGCGTTTCAAACCGCGTAGCCAATTCGCTCCGTATTAAAAAAAATAGAACACCAGTCAGAATAAGGTGTTTGCGTATCCGCCCCCATAGCGTAACGGTTAGCACTATTAGCTGTCGTCCTCGGTGGCCGGGGTTCGATTCTCGGTACTGTCAGCAATTTAAGAATGGCAGGAGAACTGGTATGTGGTTAAAATGGTACATGCAGCTCAACTCCATTGGAGGTGTGCCTGAAAAGAGCTGCACCACATCAGGATGAGGGGCGAGTTTTGTTCCGCTCCATGGCCTTTGGTCCAGAGGGTCCCGGGTTCAATTCCCAGCCGGGTCGGGGATTTTAACCTTCATTGTTTAATTCCAACGGCCCGAGACTGGGTGTTTGTGCTGTCTCCAACGTCGCTGCAACTCACACACCACACATAACACTATCCTCCACCACAATAACACGCAGTTACCGTACCTACACATGGCAGATGCCGCCCACCCTCATCGGAGGGTCTACCTACAAGGGCTGCACTCGGCTAGAAATAGCCACATAAAATTATTAATTATTAGTGTCGTGTTGTGTATTACGACCTGCCGAGGAAACACTTGTGGAGACAGGCTGAAATTTAATAAAGTATATTATATTTCAATGAGAGTACCGTACGGCTCCATTGCTAAATGGTTAGCGTGCTGACCTTTGGTCCAAGGGGTCCCGATTCGATTTCCTTTCGGGTCGGGGATTTTAACCTTAATTGGTTAATTCCGATGACTCGGGGGCTGCGTATGTGTGACGCCTTCATCATTGGAATTATCATACGTAGGACCTCATTTTTATAGACGTGCAGGTCTCCTACAAGGCATCATCTTGAAAGATCTACACCAGGCCTCTTCGGAAACACACACGCCATTATAATTATTATTAATTATAAGAGTAAAAACCAGATTATTATCATGTATAAAAGCATTTAGTTCAATAGCACTCTAAGCTCCTATATTGAAGCAACTATAAATAATATTAGATCTATTGTCTTGGAGAAGCCAAAATAAGTGTACGACCAAATTACCGTCCATCCTCCTATCTCATTACAGTACCAAAGAACACATCTGAAGCCTACATGGATAGTAACGTGTATAATTAACAAATCACAGGAAACCTAAGCTGTGAACACTTTCATATCCTCCAGGATGTATTAACTCATCTCTTTGTCTAATACCTGGAATGAAACTTGCCTTTAACTTGTTCTGTAATCTTCACGTTTGTTCAATAATTGTATCATCATCCACTCTGCTCAACTCAAGTTCTTCAGCGATACAGGAAAGACTGCATCGGATTCCCCATAAATTTCAAATTACGAGTGCACTTACGACAGATCTAAGCTGACAGAATCCCGCAGTAATAACGCAGTAGAAGCTATAAAATAGAGATGTTATCCCCACTCAAGCTGCTGAACTGTGAGTTATTGAATCAATAACTCGAGACACTGGGTATCTATATGTAATACGTACAGTCACATGTAAACATCGCCACACTTCCAAATAAAGCATGTTCAAGAAGTCAGGTATATTTCAGAAATACCAAAACACGGGGATTTCTTCGTCAAATGGAGAGCCCTTATCTACCAATAATTTTTTGTCATTCAGAGCTTGTTAAAAGTTTCTGTAACAATTATTAAGTAGAATTATCAATGTTTATTCTGTTAGGTTTCCCTCCATACACTTCTGATACTTACACAAGTCGTTCCCTGTTGCGGGACCATACACGTTTGCATTCACGAACAGCTTTGGTCTTGTGAGAATCTTTAGATGTTGCATCGAGACCAGGCTGAAAGAACATAATCATCACTGTCGTCGCAACCAATCGGAGAAGTAAGTAGTGGCGAAGTACGCTCTCTCCTTCCTGGACATTGAAATGAAATTTGAAGCAAGTTCTATTCTGGCTACCACATGCCAGCATCATGTTCGTATCTTCCAGGGACCCTCTGAACCGAAGGCCAGTACGCTGACCGTTCAGCCAACGAGTCGGACGGTTCCCTTATATAAAGGTGGCGGACAAGTGAGAGTTGGTTTAGTTCAGCGTGATTTCAGCCAGTGTGTGAAGGAGAGCGATGAGTGCTACAGTCACAGGTTCAGTACGAGTGAGTTACAACCTAAGACGAGTGTACCAGTCTGTTGGAGGGTCCGCATCTTGGAACTGAGGACTCGTTCAGTATACCTGTCATCGTGTGTTTGCCTTTTTGGCCGGCTGATTTAGAAGGTCGTAGCGTGTTGTGGTGCAGCGTGGAAGAGAGCACTGATAACTGGCATGGGACTGTGAACAGAGTTCCACCGGAGTGTATGGACAGCGAATACCAACCAGGACTGAGAGACTGACGTATGCAGGCTGTGAACTGTGGGCTGTGACGGCGGCGACCAAGAATTGAGTAGAGTGAGACTGTAGTGTTAGTTACCGATGTCTGAGTGAATTAGTAAGAATGAACTGTGAGAATAAAAGAGAGAGCATGAAATGTGTAATTATGTAACATGTACTATGAGTGTAAGTTGTGATCTCGGTATGCCTGTGAGTATTAACGTGTAGAATAAATAGTTATTTAATAAATAGTAGAAGTTTAACGCTACCAATTTATGTATTCATTTATTTACCCCTTGCACTACCAGTTTCTGTATTCATTTATTTACCCCGACTACTCCTTACAATGTATGCTACAACATCGTTTGATGTGGTCGGAAATAAACACTGAAGGGTTTGATAAAGAAGACATTTTCAGGACTTCTAATTGGATTGAATGCAGTACTCGGTGAAAGTTCATGGCTGTAAACCTGTAAACGCAATTGGATCACGACTTGTAGTCTTTGTTAACTTACGTTATGTTGTAGAGCTGTGTTATGTTGTTTTCTTGGCACGGCATTAACCCAAAAGCCCACACTACTGTATGTCTACACATAAAATTATTCTATAATCAACGTGAGACCGACCGTAAACTAAGGTCTATTGGAGTTCTAACTATGTATTGTGTCGTATTTCGTTCATGTGTTAGTTATACACCGCTCGAGATGCTACGTGTATTCTATGCATGCTTTACCTGAGTAAGTTTTAGTATTCGTGTACAGTACAAACCTGGACAAAGGAAAACGTGCACACCTCTCCGAAGTAGGCTATAGGCACCGCGCGCGAATCAGGAAATTGCACTGGTGGCACCGCTGCGTGTTTTGATTCGTAATTAAATGAAGGAGAGTGTTAAGCAGCAGCTATCTATACTAATATTATTAAGAGGAAAATTTTCTATGTTTGGTTCTAACGAATAGACTCAAAAACTACTGAACCGACTTTAAAAATGTCTTCATCTATAGAAAGCTACATTGCCAGTGAGTAACATGGGCTGTATTTTATTTTCAAAACAATTCTAGGTGGGGGGCATGGGGGGGAGAGATATAAACATAATAGGCTAATATGGGCAAAATATCGAATTTATCGTATAAGGACGAGACAAAGGTCAATTTAATCCCCTTGACGCAAAAAACAAACCTCTGTAAGACCTACGGGCCCGAAAACCACGTTTTAAGGCCGCAAAACCAACCGTTACGGAGATATTGGCACCACATAAATCCTGATCTAGGAATCGGATAAAAGAAATGAACTGCCGTAACCATGGCAACGTCAGCTCCAGGATTTTAGAGCAGCGAGATTATGCATGTGCGTTTGGGCGTAGCTGCCAGCCAAAATTGGTACACATAAGACTTAATGTCTGGAAAAAATATACTGTTGTGTAAGGCATTCATAGGACTCCTTTTGGGCGGGGATGAAAAGGGGGTGAAGTATAAAAATCTTATCTTACTATAGTATATATAAAATGGATGTATGTGTGTGTGTGTATGTGGAAATGACACATCTCCGAAACCACTGGATCAATTTCAACCAAACTTGGTACACGTATTACTTAGTATCGAAAAACGAGCACTGTGGGGGTAAGCCATCCCTAGCGCTCTTAAAAAATCGAGAATAGTGTCGAATTCATAGTTTTCGGGGTCGCTGAGTTGAAAAGTAATACTCCAGATTTTTTAAAAGTCCAAGTTCAGCCCATTTTTAGGTGGGGAGCGAATGGGGGTGAGCTATAGAAATAATTAAAAACAGTTTCGAATCCATAGATTTCAGGGTCTCTGAGATGAATAGTAATACTCCGGATATTTTAAAGGTCCAAGTGGGGGGCGAAGGGGGTGAGATATAAAAATAATCGAAAAACTATATATAAACTGTTATCTTTTTCTTCTTCTTCTTCTTACTATATATGAAATGCATGTATGTGTGTGCATGGGTGTGTGTGTGGGTGTATAAATGACACATCTCCTAAACCACTGGAGCAATTTCACCAAACTTGGCACACTTATCAATTAGTATCAGGAGACAAACCGCGTGGGGGTAAGACACCCCTACCACCCTTATGGGCAGGGGGCGAGCGGGGTGATAGTCTATAAAAATAATCTAGAATAGTATCGAATCCATAGTTTTCGTGGTCGCAGAAATGAATAGTGACACTCCGAATTTTTTTTAAGTTCATGTTCAACCCCCTTTGGGGTGAGGGTGAGGGGGGAGTATGATATAAAAATAATCGAAAACAGTGTCGAATCTACAGTTTTCGGGGTCGCTGAGATGAAAGGTGACAACCCAGATTTTTTATCTCTTAGAGGTGGGGGACGAGAGGGGGCAGTCTCAATGACAGTTGAAATCCTGTACATCGTATCTATAGTGTGACGGCTAAATACATAGGCTACAGTTATCACTTATTAATTTTTGACAGGATGAAATACTTCCCAGTCGATTCGAGCTTCTATAAGTACGAAGTTTTACTCGAAAATTAAATAATCTAAAACTTGAAATCAAAAACATCTAAATAATTCTCAAACTACATTATAGATCGTAACATATCAATCTGCAAGTCAAAAAGAAATTCTATAAAAATTCACTTCACACAAAACTAACTGGTAATGCAAATCTTAAAGAGAAGTATTCAGAAACTATCAGGGCAACGCCGGGTACTACAGCTAGTGTGTGATATAGAGCCCATAAAATGGAGGAATTTGAGAGAAAGTGCAATTTCGAAAGATGAAAACCATGTGACAGAAGTGTTGTTTAATAACTGCACACGTGTTAAGGGAAACGTCTGTCCCTCTATCACTTGATAGATGATCTTTAAATTTCTCAGTGTATTACATTTTCCGCTTTCCCCGTTAAATGTTTGTCCTAATCTGAATATTAAGTTATTTTTCTTCGGCTGACGGTGAACGAAATATTTTTAGGAGCACGTTCCTTTTTCCAGTGAGACTTCTAGCTGCATTTCTGCACTATATAAACAATGAAACCAGTCTGGATAGACTCGAGGAAGAATCTTTGCTGGGCAGGTAATGATAGGAAGATGAGGTGACGAATGGACGCCGAGATGAAGAAAATGGTATTGAAAGATAAGATCACGAGGTGAAAAGAAACATAATGTCCATTAACTAAATACAAATAGAGAAGAGAAAATGACATTGTCAGTTCAAAGGTTGCAACTCAGTAGTAAAACATTAGTGTCTTAATGGTAAATATTTGTAAAAGGAAAATGACAAGAACAAGAATAAGAGAAGGTGGATAGGAATAATAACGACAACAAGAAAAGAATACGAGAAGGAAAGTAAGAGTAAACACGAGAATAAAAGAAAACGTGAAATAGTTGAACCCAGGACAGAGTGTAAGAATTGGTTATCTGAATCTACACGAAGAAGTGAAGAAAAAGCAAGAACAAATACTAGCTCAATGTAAAAATAAACAAGAAGTGAATAAGAACTACATTATCCACCGTCAAATGTATGTGGCCATACCGGAGCTCCAGCTGATCTGTGTTTGCTTCCATGTACTTCTTCCTGCGTGACCACTCACTGTCAACACTTGTCCTCTTCCAAGACAAAGTTTCATATTCAGAAGATCTCTGTACCTCACTGCATAGGAATGAAATGGCGTCTGTCTCAGTCTGTTCGCCTTCCGAAAAGACATCACGTATCACTGGGCGGAATTTCATAAAATGTTGCACAAACGTGCTCGTAAGAAAATGTAACATGGAAAACTGTGTTTTATTTCAAAATATTGACCTGAAAATAAATTATTTGCGAAGAGAATGTGAACAAACTTAGAATTATATGATGGTGTCCGTATTTTCTCACACAATTACACCAAGAATACAGAACCAATTGTGCTGAAATTTGGTATATGGTAAACGTATATCAGATTAGCTGGTTACCAGTGCTTCGCTACGGAATTCTACATTGTATACAGAATTCTAGATGAATTCATGTACACGTTGCGAATAAGTTTTTAATACATTAGTAATATTTATCGACATGACCGCTAATAACTTAAATACAGGGTGTAACCAAATTATACGGCACAAATTGCAGGACACGTTCCTCACACGTTGACGAAGAAATTTTGTTACATGAACATGGGTCCGGAAACGCTTTGTTTCCGTGTTACATCTTATTCTCTCCAACTCATTAATCGTGAGAAACATGCACTCTTGGTTATGTTTGGTGACGGTATCATCATTGTACGTGCGCCGTCAGTCTTTTGTTATGTTTTGTTTTACATGTCCCTGTTGGCATGCGACTTACGACATTGGTGGTTTACAGGTAACATCCAATGTTCCTGTGATCAGTACGACCCTGGCAAGCATGTATGAAAGCACACGGAGGGCGTATTGAACAGCTCCTGTGAGAAAGAATTGTATGTGTTATGCTGGTACGTTCTGTTCTTGCGTGTTTCAGACGATTAATGAGTTGGAGACAATGAAGTGTAACATGGAAACAAAGCATTTCCGGACCCACGTTCATATAACATAATTTCTTCATCTATGTATAAGGAATGTGTCCTGCAATTCGTGTCGCACATTTTTGTTACACCCTGTATTTGAGAATTACATGTCTTGCCTTCCCCTAAACTAAAATTTAAATCAGTACGAATAAAAAAATTTATAGCCTAGATTGTAGTGTCTCACTTCCCGACTTTACATACCGATTTTCATTAAATTCTCTTCAGCCATTTAATCGCGATGCGTGTACATACATAAATTCAGACAGACAGACAGACAGACAGACAGACAGACAGACAGACAGACAGACAGACAGACAGACAGACAGACAGACAGACAGACAGACAGACAGACAGACAGACAGACAGACAGACAGACAGACAGACAGACAGACATTGCGGAAAAGTAAAAAGTGTATTTCCTTGTTACTATGGACATGACCGGTACATAAATACTATTCTTTTTAAATTCTGAGCAATGTACAGACAAAACTCTTATTTTATGTGCGTACATGCATACATACAGACATAAATGACTTATTTTATACACGCAGATATATAGATATTCAGTTCAAACACAAGTCCATCCTGGTTTTTCAATAATTAACCACTTCAGTGTGGTGACAAGTAACATGTAGGTGTTTACAGAATTTGCACTTGTGTTGTTCGTCAGGTATCCAGGGCAAGGCTTTGGAACTCTCCCCCTGTCAGTTTACATTCATTAGCCTTATTTAAGCGGTCTTGTCGAGATTTCTTCTTAAATACGTGAACAACTTGTGTGAAAGTTAGAGCGAAGGAGAGCAAGCATGATGTAGAGCTTTTGTTAGGGAATGTAGATAGATAATTTTAATCGATAACGAAATTATTAATATAAAATTATTTTCTTGCATTAATTTAGGACCGGGCGAGTTGGCCGTGCTGTAAGGAGTGCGCAGCTGTGAGGTCCCATCCGGGACATAGTTGGTTCGAACCCCACTGTCGGCAGCCCTGAAGATGGTTTTCCGTGGTTTCCCATTTTCACAACAGGCAAATACTGGGACTGTATCATAATTAAGGCCACGGCCGCTTCCTTCCCATCCCTAGGCCTTTCCTCTCCCATCGTCGCCATAATACCTGTCTGTGTCGGTGCAACGTAAAGCAAATAGCACTAATTTAGGTAATTTACAGATACTGAATACAGTCTTATTAACTTTCAGATCATGTGACAATGTACTGTATGTTGTGGTTAAGTGAGGGCCGTGAGTCCTAACGTCGCCACATACAAAGACATAAAATAAATAAATAAAATAAATAAATAAATAAATAAATAAATAAATAAATAAATAAATAAATAAATAAATAAATAAATAAATAAATGACGGGTGAGTGGTTCGTGAAATCGAAAGTACAGACCAGAATGTGAACTTAATTTTTTATACAAAATAGGTCATATTTAGTTTCTTTGTAATCCTAATGGTTCTACAGGAAATTACGCGATGGAATCTTATGAGACGGATGTGGTGATAGGAGTGGAATCGTGGTTGAGAGAAGGGGTGGGTAATACAGAAGTATTTCCAGAAGGTTATACAGTCTATCGTAGAGACCGAGGAGATAAAAAGGGAGGAGGGGTATTTATTCTGGTGAAGGAAACTTATTGTTCGCATGAATGGTTTACTGATGAAAGGGATGAAATATTAGGGATAAAATTAGTTTGTGATAATATGAAGGAGGTGGGAATTATAGGAACATATACGCCTGGAAGAGAGGAAAGAGACATGGAAATATTTGAGAAAATAATAGATTATACTCATAAAAACAATAATGATACGGTAATAATTGGGGGAGATCAAAACTTGCCTGAAGTTGAATGGAATGGAGCTGCAAGTGAAGCCCATGAACAGAAACTGGCAAATAAGTTAATTTGGGAGGGAGGATTTACACATGTAGTACAAGAACCAACTCGTTTCAATAACTTGCTAGATGTATTCTTGGTTAAACCATGGGAAATTGTTGATAAAACTGAGGTAGTTGAAGGAACAGGTGACCATAAGGCTGTAATAATGGATGTAGGACTCGCACCAAAAATGCTTAATAAGAGGGTCACAAAAGGCAAGAAATTATACAGAAAAACTAAAGTTGATGAATTTGGGACTCACCTTAAATCACAATTCAGTTGTTGGATAAGTGAAGGGAATAATGTGGATACACTTTGGGCTAAATTTAAAGGAATCATTTGGGAAGGAGAGAAGAGATTTGTACCTGTTAAGAAGGGTAAAATGACCTCAGACCCTGTTTATTACACAAGGGAAATAAGAAAATTAAAAAGAAAATGTAGAATAGTAAACAGGAAAATCAAAGAAGGTAGGGAGAATAGAGAAACTAGAAAAAAGCTAATGAGGGAACTGAATAGAGTGAAAAAGGAAGCAAAAGAGAATTATATGAATGGCATTCTTCAAGAGGGTAATGACCACAAAGGGAAATGGAAAAAGCTGTATTCATATATTAGGAATCAAGAAGGAAAAGGAATGCAAATTCCTACAATGGTGGGAGAAGGGGATGAACACTATTTAACAGATACTGAGAAAGCAAACCTCTTTATTACTGAATTCAGAGATTCAGTAGAAGATTGTCAGGACTTGGAAACCGTAACATTAGATAGAGAGGGAGAGACACACAGGGATAAAAGAAGCTTCTCATTCACAAATGAAGATATTTTCAGAGCAATCCAACTGCTTCAGCAAGGAAAAGCAGCAGGAAGTGATCAAATTACTGGGGAGGTATTAAAGACAATGGGGTGGTATATAGTGCCTTATTTAAAATTTCTCTTTGACTATGTCATAAATAATAGTGTAATACCAAGGGAATGGAAGGAATCTATAATAATACCAATTTATAAAGGAAAGGGTGATAAAAGGAAACCAGAGAACTACAGACCAATCAGCCTGACCAGTATAGTTTGTAAAATACTGGAGAGTTTAATAGCAAAGTACATCAGAGGGATATGTGATGATAAAAATTGGTTCATGAGGAGCCAGTATGAATTTAGAAAGAAATTTTCTTGCGAGACACAACTGGTGGGATTTCAGCAGGACATATCAGATCAGTTAGATTCAGGAGGCCAGTTAGATTGCATAGCCATAGAATCTTTCCAAAGCCTTTGATAGAGAGGAACATGGAATATTATTAAAGAAATTGGAGGGAATAGGATTGGACGTAAGGGTTATACGTTGGATAAGAACATTTCTAAATTCAAGCGTTCAGAAAGTCAAAGTAGGAAATAATATATCACAGGACGAGAAAGTTTGGAAGGGAATTGCACAGGGTAGTATAATCGGTCCATTACTTTTCTTAATACACGCAAATGATTTAGGGAACAATATAACATCGAAAATAAGATTGTATGCAGATGACATAATTGTTTATAGGGAAATAAATAACATTGAGGATTGTTCAGAATTACAAAGGGAACTTGAGAGTATCCAAGAATGGGTTGAGGAAAATAATATGAAGATTAATGGAGGCAAATCAACTGTTACAACATTAACAAACAGGAGCTTTAAAACTGAATTTGAATATACTTTGGATGAGGTAGTTATCCCAAAAGATGGCAAGTGCAAATACTTAGGTGTGAGATTTGAAAGTAATTTGCACTGGAAGGGTCATGTTGATGACATTGTTGGGAAAGCATACAGATCGTTACATGTCATAATGAGGCTACTTAAAGGATGCAACAAAGAATTAAAAGAAAAAAGTTACTTAAGTATGGTTCGTCCATTATTGGAATATGCAAACAGTGTTTGGGACCCTCACCAAGAATACCTAATAAAAGAACTAGATGGTGTGCAGAGGAAAGCAGCAAGGTTTGTAACAGGGGATTTCAGGAGAAAGAGTAGTGTATCAGAAATGTTAAAGGAACTTGGGTGGGAAACTTTAAGTAAGAGAAGGGAGAAAACTAGACTTAAAGGATTATATAGAGCCTATACAGGAGAAGAAGCATGGAGAGATATCCGTGAGAGGCTTCAGTTGGAAAATAATTATTTTGGTAAAACTGACCACAAGTACAAAATTAGAAGGGATTTTAGCAGAAGCGATTTGGGTAAATTTTCTTTCATTGGGAAGGGCGTGAAGGAGTGGAACAGTTTACCAGGTATTGTTTGATCCTTTTCCAAAATCTGTACAGATATTCAAGAAGAGAATACACAACAACAGAGATAATAAATTAAATGTTAGAGGGCATTCTACCAGTGCAGGATATTGTAAATAAAAAATGTGTGTGATTAAATTAATTCCATCCCCTGGCCTAAGGAGTTTGGACAGCCCAGGTAGGGGACTGCCTGTAGGGGTGAAGTACAGTGGGGACTTCGAGGGCCCTGGGACCGCTACGGTAGCTGTGAAGGCCCTTCAGGAACTCTGAAAAGTGGTGGCAAAGGGGGCTCTGGTTAAGACGCAGCAGGTCGTTATGCTACTTAGGTTCCAAAATGGGTAAAATATAAATATGTAAATAAATTCAATTTTAATTTTAATCTTATACCAGTTGTATAGTATTATTAGAAGTAATTTCACATACCGTACTGTATATGAGTTGACTATGTTTGTAAGATATTATAAGTAGAATTTTGTAAACAATATAAATTTATTAAGGATGATGTGTGTGTTTAATAGAAAAATTATTTGCGTAAATTGTATAATATTGTATTCTAGGAAAATTTTCTTCGTCTCCTGTTAATTTAAAATTTAGTGCTTGACAATAATGTATTTTAGTGTACCATTTGCCACCGAGGTAGACACTTCATTTGCAAATAAAAGATTTTGATTTTTTATTTGAATCATCACTGGAGAGGTGGAGAGAATATTTTGAACATCTTCTCAATGTAAAAGGAAATCATCATGGTGGTGTTGCGAGCAGCCAAGCTCACGGGCAGGAGGAAAATTATGTTGGTGAAGTTACGCTTGAAGAAGTGGAAAGGATGGTAAATAAACTCCATTGTCATAAAGCAGCAGGAATAGATGAAATTAGACCTGAAATTGTGAAACATAGTGGGAGGTCAGGGATGAAATGGCTTCATAGAGTAGTAAGATTAACATGGAGTGTTGGTAAGGTACCTTCAGATTGGACAAAAGCAGTAATTGCACCTATCTATAAGCAAGGGAACAGGAAAGATTGCAACAACTATCGACGTATCTCATTGATTTGTATAGCAGGCAAAGTATTCTCGTTGAGAGGAAGTTGGATGAAAACCAGCATGGTTTCAGACCACAGAGAGGCTGTCAGGATCAGATTTTCAATATGCGCCAGATAATTTAAAATTGCTACGAAAGGAATAGGCAGTTGTGTTTATGTTTCGTAGATATAGAGGAAGCATACGACAGGGTACCGAGGGAAAAGATGTTCGCTATAGTGTGGGACTATGGAATTAAATATAGATTATTAAAATCAATCAAAGGCATTTATGTTGACAATTGGGCTTCAGTGAGAATTGATGGTAGAATGAGCTCTCGGTTCAGGGCACTTACAGTGGTTAGACAAGGCTGTAATCTTTCATCTCTGGTGTTCGTAGTTTACATGGATCATCTGCTGAAAGGTATGTAAAATGGCAGGGAGATTTTCAGTTAGGTGGAAATGTAGTAAGCAGTTTGGCCTATGCTAACGACTTGGTCTTAATGGCAGATTGTGCCGATAGCCTGCAGTTTAATATCTTGGAATTTGAAAAGAGGTGCAATGAATATGGTATTAAAATTAGCCTCTCGAAGACTACATGTCAGCAGGTAGGAAATTCAACAGAATTGAATGTCAGGTTGGTGATACAAAGCTAGAACAGGTCGTTAATTTTAAGTATTTAGGTTGTGTGTTCTCCCAGGATGGTAATATATTAAGTGAGATTGAATCAAGGTGGCGTAAAGCTAATGCAGTGAGCTCACAGTTGCGATCAGCAGTATTCTGTAAGAAGGAAGTCAGCTCCCAGACGAAACTATCTTTACATCGGTCTGTTTTCAGACCAACTTTGCTTTACGGGAGCGAACGCTGGGTGGACTCAGGATATCTTATTCATAATTTAGAAGTAACAGACTTGAAAGTAGCAAGAATGATTGCTGGTACAAACAGGTGAGAACAATGGCAGGAGGGTACTCGGATTGGGGAGATAAAGGCTAATTTAGGAATGAGCACGATGGATGAAGCTGTACACATAAACCGTCTTCGGTGGTGGGGTAAGTTTGGCGAATGGAGGAGGATAGGTTACCTAGGAGAATAATGGACTCAGTTATTGAGGGTAAGAGAAGTAGAGGGAGACCAAGACGACGATGGTTAGACTCAGTTTCTAACGATTTAAACAAGAGGTATTGAACTAAATGAGGCCACAGCACTAGTTGCAAATAGAGGATTGTGGCGACGTTTAGTAAATTCTCAGAGGCTTGCTGACTGAACGCTGAAAGGCATAACAGACTATAAAGATAATGGTAATGATAATAATTATGATGATAATGTATGTATGTGCCGAATATCGTGAACCTCCATGAAAAATAATATCAACGTTGGAACGTATTATTCAAAGAATATGGCACTATGAAGAGGTGATAATTGTATCAATCGTCCTTTCGAGTACAGCTGCTATACGCAAAACTGTGCTGGAAGGACTGAAGAAGTTGGATGTCAACACTGATATCTACAAGACGATGCAGAAGTTGGTGGTCATTGCCACGACTGGAATTATTCGGAAATTTATGGGTTGAAATTCTTCGTAAGAATGTAGCGTACATTAAGGTTTATTGTGGTTTGATTATCTAATATCTGTACAATTGCTTGAACAGCATTACAACGAAAATGTGCAAAATAAATAGTAATAATAATAATAGTATGCACTCAGCTACCGTGTACATGCATTTATTTTGATGCCATCTGGCTGCTTACTCGTCAATTTCAACGTTCAATTTTATTCTAGGCCTACTACATGGAAGAAAAATATAACCAAACCAAACCCCATGGCACTACAGTCGTTGAAGGGCCTTGGCCTACCAAGCGACCGCTGCTCAGCCCGAAGGCCTGCAGATTACGAGGTGTCGTGTTGTCAGTACGACGAATCCGCACGGCCGTTATACTTGGCTCTCTAGACCGTGGCCGCCATCTCACCGTCAGATAGCCCGTAAATTGCAATGGCGTAGGGTGAGTTGATCTTGAACCGGCCCTCAGGTCCTGGCCGGGAATCGAACCTGGGGCATCCGGGTAAGAGGCAGGCACGCTACCCCTATACTGTAGGGCCGGCAATAGATGGCAGAGTAAACGGAATCTCTCTTGGACGTCTTTGGCTGAGTTTAATGAATTTTGTCTGATAAACACGAAATATGTCACCATTGATCTTTTATATACCGACATCGTATGACGCGGTGAGTCGAATGGATTTACTTTCGCTCTTCGAAAATCCGACTACTTCTGTTGGGTGTGAACCTATCTTGGGATCCGGAGGCCGACACATATGTTTTATATGGGCCAATGCACGTTTCACGCATCCAATAAGATGCTTATAAAGCATATTTATACTTATCTCTCTGTCTACCTATCCATATGGTTACTCAGCGGGTGGCTGCAGTCTGGACAGTAAGACGAGTGAAGCTAAGATACTTTTTATACAGCAGAAGACTAAAGTTTTACTTTTGTGATAAAATCAATTCGTGAAGAGAAAGGAAACCTAGCATGGTATGGGTAATGTAACTGAGGATGTGTACAGTGCGTTCGTTTATGGGTGGGGCCGGGAGAATTCTCGCTTGCCTGACACTAGGCACTTGCGGGCTTGAGACGCACGAAGCATCGCTTGCCGCCCACTAGCTACGCTGTCTGGGGGGGAATCAGCTATATGTATGCTGCCGCGCACTATCTACGCTGTCTGCTGCCAGTGCTACCAAGACACATGAAATAATTAATTAATTGATTAGGCTACGCAGTACTTACCTTGTTCTAGGCGATGTTGGGAGTGATGTCCGTCTGCTGCCACACAGTTATGACATCGTTTGATAACATTACGGTTCACACGGATAAGTTCCTGTTCGGTAATTTTCCCAATTTCTGTTATGTTCTCCTTCAGTTCGTTTATGTTTTACAGATTATTTCTATAAACATTATATTTTAGTGTTCCCCACAAATAGAAATCACACACTGTGAGGTCGGGAGAAAGTGGCGGCCATAAACCCCGAGAAATGATCCTTTCTCCAAACACGTCAGTTAATTCGTTCATGGTTTCATGAGCTGTAAGGGCTGTTGCTGAATCTTGTTGGAAATACTCATAAAATGTCCCCCTCATCTGATAACATCTTGAAAAATGGCGCTAGTATTAGAGTGCGATATCTTTGTGCATTTATTGTATCATGTAAAAGAAAAAATGGGCCCAATAATTCGCTTCGCTGTAATGGCACACCAACCAACAATTTTTTCGTCATGCAATGGAACTTCGTGAATTAAATGGAGGATAATATGTATTCCAATATCGATTGTTCTGTGAGGCAACATGTACTCGTAGATGAAACCACGCTTCATCAGGAAAACAATATTAAATGAGGATCCACACTAGCGTCCACAATGTAACATCCAATTACAAAACTGAACTCATTTTTCATCGTCTCTAGGCCGAACTTCATGCGCGATATGCACCCTACATGGTTTTATTTTTTGAAGTCTAGTGGATGATTTTGTAACATTAACTTCCTGTGAAACACGGCTTAGATATTTATTCGGAGAGCGTGTGAATGATGTACTGATTTCACCAATTTTGTCCTCCGCCAATACTTTTCGTTTTACCTTAAGAATTGAAGCGTTTAGCGATCCCCTTGTCCATAGTTTGTTAACAAGTCATCTATGTTTCTCTACTCGAAATTGGAGCACACTGTAAATTGGTGAAAACTGTCTACGTACATCTCTACAAGACTCTGTTTTTATATATCTATCGTACCTAAAAACTCTGTTTAAGCGGGTATTTAAAATACCTCCTAGATAATAAGGCCTAACAACAGCGTTGTGACGTCACGCTAAGGAGGCGATGGCAATCCAGAGAAACGCGGAACATGGTTAAACACAGACATGATTTTAATATTTTTTGCCAATGGAATAATTTATTTACTAACAAATAGCGTTTAAATTTTGAAGTATATTGAATTATACTGTCGTTATTACCGTATTTTAGTGACCCTGCCATTAAAGATAAACAGCAAACAGTGGTAAAACACGACAGCATTTTACAATGTTAACTTACTTAGGCCGAATTGCTAACAGCACAACAGGATGTTAGAAATATATTTCAATTTAAATAGGCATTACATGAACATAAAACAAAACTAGCACGTATAATATTAGCATAGGCCTAACATCTAAGCTGATGTAGCATCATTGGCAGTATTTGCACATGAGCCTACAATGTTTCCTCCCTTGAAGTTCATGTATGGTTTAATGAGAATTTCACCTACCATCGATGTTACCAATTTGTCATTCTGTTCGAAACCTTGAACTTTATGTTTTATGTATTCCAGAAAGTATGCAAGTTTCTGTCCTAATATTGGACTACCATTCGGACCGGAGCCTACTCTTTTAAACGTATTGACACGTGGCAACATTAAACTGCTAATATGTCTCATAAATTTGTAAAAATCGCACGGCGCAACAGCCTGTAGATTACGAGGTGTCTTGTGTTCCACAGGAAGAATCCTCTCGGCCGTTATTCTTGGCTTTCTAGACCAGGGCCGCTATCTCACCATCCGATAGCTCGCAAATGTAATCACGTAGGCTGAGTAGACCTCGAACCAGCCCTCAGATCTATGTAAAATCCCTTACTTGGCCGGGAATCTAACCCGGGGCCTCCGGGTAAGAGGCAGGCATTATATCCCTTCACCACGGAGTCGACCGTAAATTTGTAAACATGAGGAGATATCAGGAAGAAGTTTGAACAAATAACAAGAAAATCATACACATACTCCTTTATGAACTAAGAAATGTTTTAACTGTGGCTATTAAATTAATTGTGGGGACATCATCCTCGGTGTTCAGTTATAATAATTTCGTATGGCTATTTCTAGCCGAGTGCAGCCCTTGTAAGGCAGACCCTCCGATGAGGGCGGGCGGCATCTGCCATGTGTAGGTAGCTGCGTGTTATTGTGGTGGAGGATAGTGTTATGTGTGGTGTGTGAGTTGCAGGGACGTTGGGGACAACACAAACACCCAGCACCCGGGCCATTGGAATTAACCAATGAAGGTTAAAATCCCCGACCCGGCCGGGAATCGAACCTGGGACCCTCTGAACCGAAGGCCAGTACGCTGACCATTCAGCCAACGAGTAGGACGGTGTTCAATTCACCAACTAGGACTAGAATTAACTTATTTCTTGAATCTTTCTACACACAGTTACACTAATTCCTTGTAATGGAGCTATGATGTTTTGTAACTAAAGAATATAGGTACTGCATTTGTATTAGTTCTATACTTTAATCAAACCCGTTTAGAATAAAGCCCATGTCCTATTAGATGATTACATATGCTATGCAGCATGGTGCCCTGATGTATCGACGTACAGAAAAATTACTTACGTGCCCTTCATCACAGTACAACAACCAACAGGTAACAACATGTTTATTGTACTTTTCAGCTGTGTAAGATTGTGGATTGAAATTCTATGTATGAGACATGTACTATCTTCAATGGCTCTATTTATTGCTTCTCTTTCTGTTCTACTTTATTGTCTGGTTCTTCTCTTCACCTGCCAGAATGTGACGATAAATATGATGGGCAGTTGGAAAAGATATAAGGCACTGAAGTCTCTGACAGTCATGGTCTTGGAAGAGGAGTAGTTAAAAGTTTTATCTGAGGATCAGTACCAGTTACTTCCCATAAAATATCACCGACTTTGAAATGCCTGTAGCATACCTCTAAAATAATGTACGGTATCACCGTGAGCGAAATTCGTGCTTTTACAGAGTGAATCGGCCTACACCAGCAGCTCGTGTAGGTGGAATGCTTTAATGCGTATAAAAAAATTGTAATACCGTTGAAATAATGTATCCAATGATTGTGAGGTAACATAACCTTATATCATTGAAGAGTAAATATGCCTACATATCACCAGCTGTTGCGTGTAGTTAAATACGTCATAGGCCTATGCTCATTATGATTGTGTGAGAATGTAATAATAATAGTTACTCACCATTGAGTTATTAGTAAATCTGTAGTCTTGTCTTGGAATTGCACGTAAACATATCTTCCGCGTAACCTCGTCTTTCGGAAACTTAATGCATGCACTTCGTTATCACTGTCGCAATTCTCCGTACAGTTGAGTACCCAACACATCACTACCATTACGTACAACGGTATTAGCAATTGGCACCATTGAACGAATTAAAACTCTTGTAATTTCAGCGTTACGTGGCCAAACTCATTGCTGTGTTATTACTGAAAAGGTTCAAGCTTGCCTCCCGATGCTGACGTCACAGTATATTCCCAGAACGGTTGTGAGGCCTTACATCTAGTAGGTGTTGGTATTTAGCCTGTTGCATTTCTAACCACTGTATTACACACGCGCTGTACAATCGCGATCACAAGAATTCCGATGGAAAAGGAAACAGGTAACGTTCGAGCGAAGATTTTGGCCAACCCTGAGGATGAAGAAGAAGTAACCAAGACAACGTCACATATGTTGTTTGGTGACGAATTGAATGCTGTAGCACACATGTTGTATTACTAAACAGCGATGATTATTCTGGTAGTGGACTGTAGTTTGGTTAAGCACGTGATAAGACCATAGGGCCAAGTCATTCACCAATATTACACGTAATGAAACTTTTATTACAATTGTACATGATTAACAAAATACATAGAAACTATTTACACGTTAAACAATAAACTGAAATGCCTGGATGGCTATTGATTAAGTTGGAGGCCATGTGGCTGTGAATGCATGTCTCGCCGACATGTTGTCTAGTTCTAGCCTGTCTCGTTTTCTTGCCGGAAACCAGATGCATTCTGGACACTCAATAGAGACGCGGACAAGAGCGCGCTCTGTATAAATTTTCTGAGAGGACGGAACATTCTCCCCTCTGTTGATTGCATTCAATCAAGACAAAATACAGTTTCAATGAAAATAACACTAACATAAAACAAAATGTCATCAGAATACAAATATATAATAATAAATGTTGCACTTAAATGAACGTCAATCACTAATTAACATAGATAAAATGAAACAGAACTGTACACTGGTGTGCAGGCTGATGCATTGTTTTGTTTACAGCTGCACAATGAGAGTTTTTGAATTGTTCATTTGTTAAATGACTGTACAATATAACTACAAATACAACTTTATACACCAATCAACTCACTGACACTGTAAGGAATCATATTGTCATTAAAAAGAAAACACTACTCGATGGGAAGGGGACACAACTTCACTATTGGTCTCTTGAAATTTCCATGAGCAGTTTTTATGGTGACTGCTCGCACAAGTCCATCGAGACCTGGGTGAAGTTCCTCAACCACACCTAGTCTCCACTGAAGCGGGGGTAGATTGTCCTCCTTGATAACCACCACTGCTCCAAGTTGTATACAAGGTTGCTGGGAGGCCCACTTTGGCCTGTTTTGTAGTTGGGTTAAGTATTCCTTATGCCATCTGGTCCAAAAGTGTTGCACCATTTGCTGCAACCGTTTCCATGCTGAAAGTTTATTGCTGGGTACAAGTGTCAGATTGGATTCAGGAATGGAATTCAAACTGCTTCCAGTAAGAAAATGACCTGGAGTCAAGGGTTGAGGGTCAGTCGGATCTGAGGATAGGACTGTAAGTGGACGTGAATTTAAACAGGCTTCAATTTGTGTGAGCACAGTACTAAGCTCTTCAAATGTTAATGATGAGTTTCCAACAACTCGATGCAAATGATATTTAACTGACTTAATGCCAGCTTCCCATAATCCTCCAAAATGGGGTGAACGAGGTGGAATGTAATGCCAGTTGATACCCTTGTTTGCCAGATTGCTTACAACTTCCTCTTGATGCTGCGGTGATGCTATGAATTGGTGAAGATCTTTTAATTCTCTATCGGCTCCAATAAACGTAGTAGCATTGTCACTGTAGATATCTGCGGGTTTTCCTCTTCTGGCTATGAAACGGCGAAGTGCGGCTAAGAAGGCATCTGTAGTAAGACTGCTGACTACTTCCAAATGTACAGCCTTTGTCGTGAAGCAAACAAATAGTGCGATGTATGCCTTGATACGGACATTGCTCCTCTTGTTAATTGGGCGAAGTAGAATAGGACCTCCATAATCAATGCCACAAACACTGAATGGACGTGCTGGTTGAACTCTATGCTCAGGATAGTCAGCCATGAGTTGATGACTAGTTACGCCTTTCAATTTGTAACATGTTACGCATTTGTGCACTTGCTGTCTGGCTACATTTCTGCCATTCAGAATCCAATAACGTTGACGAAGGGTTGCTAACAACAATTCTGGTCCTGCATGAGCTTGTTGTAAGTGTTCATGTTTGACAATTAGAGTCGTCAGGTGATGTTTTGATGGTAACAGTATTGGATGTTTGGATGAAAACGGAATCGATGCATTCTTCAACCTGCCTCCGACCCTTAGAATATTGTTGTGTAAGAAGGGACATAGGTTCCTTATCTGGCTCTTCTTAGAGACTACGCCTCCGTTTTTCAGGTCTCCAATCTCTTCTGAGAAGGCTGCATTTTGTGCAATACGAATGCAGACTTCTAATGAATGTTCCAATTCTTCAACATTTAAAGGCCCAATTTTCTTGTCCCTGGCATGCTTAGTGTTATGCAAAAATCTGTAACAATAAGCTATTACTCGTTGCAGTCTTATTAATGATGAGAATTTCTCAATAATAGTTTCAGCTTGTGTCACTACTAATAGTGTGGATGATTGTCGCTGCTCTGCTATGGCGAGCGAATCCTCAACATTGTTGTTCTGCGGCCAATTTAACTCAGAAGTGGACAACCAGGCGGGTCCTGACCACCAAATGGTTGAGTTTTGCAGATCTGCTGGTCTGACGCCTCGAGAAATCAAGTCCGCTGGATTATCTTGTGATGGTACATGATGCCAGTCACTAGTGTTCGTTGACTGTTGAATGTGAGCTACCCTATTTGCTACAAAGGTCTTCCAACGTGATGCTGGTGATGCTAACCATGACAGTACGATAGTGGAGTCTGTCCATAAATGTGTTTCATTAATGGCCAAGTTTAAGACTGGCATGGTTTTGTGTACCAACTGAGCTAATAATGCTGCACCGAGAAGTTCTAGACGAGGAAGAGTGACTCGTTTAACCGGAGCTACGCGCGATTTAGAGCATAGCAGTTTGACTGATACTTCACCCTCCTGATTCACTGACCGAAGGTAGATGCATGCGCCATAAGCTCGCTCGGAAGCGTCTGAAAATCCATGAACTTGAATATTTGCCAAGTCACCCTCAATTAATACGTGGCGTTCTACTTGTATATTGTCAATGTGTGCTAGCTGCATTTGTAATTTTGCCCAGTCTGATGCTAATGGATCTGGCAGTGGGTCGTCCCAGTGAAGTTGATGTAACCATAAGTCCTGCAAAAATATCTTGTATAGTATCACTAATGGACTGATCAATCCTAATGGGTCAAATATAGATGCTACAACTGACGTAGTGGTGCGTTTAGTAATGTTACTGTTCCCTGGAATGTGTTTGATTCTGTTTGCCACTAAGAATTTGTCTGACGTAGGATGCCATGATAATCCTAAAGCTTGTATGGTGTCATCATTATCAAACTGGAAAGGTAAATTAATTTCTCTGTCTTCAGGTGGAACAGCGGCAAGTATAGCTTGATGATTTGAGCACCATTTCCTGATGGGAAAACCACCTTTATTGAGTAAGGCTATGAGTTCACTTTGCAATTTTAATGCTTCAGCGATGTTGGACGCACCACACAGGGCATCGTCAACATAAAAATCCCTTTGTAAAACCGTTGATGCCAGTGGAAATGAAGTTGCTTCATCTTCTGCCAATTGTTTGAGGCACTGTGTTGCCAAATATGGAGCTGAAGCTGTACCATACGTGACAGTCAATAGTTCGTAAGTCTTGATAGCTGTTTGTGGCGATTCCCTCCAAATAATTCTTTGCAACTGCGTGTCATTTTCATGAACCCGAACTTGTCTGTACATTTTCGTGATGTCTCCCGTAAATGCAATGTTGTGTGTCCTGAATCTCAACACAATGGAATAAAGGTCTTGTTGTATAGTAGGCCCTACTAACAATGTATCATTAAGCGACACTCCAGTAGTAGTTTTGGCTGATGCGTCAAAAACTACTCTGACTGATGTAGTTGTGCTTTGTTTAAATACTGCGTGGTGTGGCAAGTAATAATGTTCAGAATCATTTGTTGCATGTAGGCCTACCTCCCTCATGTGAGATAACTGTTCATACTCGGACATGAAGTTTGCATACTGTTCATGCAATACTGGATTTTTCTTGAATTTTGCTTCCAGTTGTTGAAATCGCTGTGTTGCCATATCACGAGAATTGCCCAAGGGTGATCGAGTTTCCTTACGAGGTAACCTGACAACGAATCTTCCTTCAGGAGTGCGTGTGGTGTTTTCCTTGAAGTGCTGTAAACACTGTTGTTCATCCTGAGTTTTGGGTTTAGTGTGCAATTCTTCTATTTCCCAAAATTTACGAAGTTGCGTGTCGAGTTGATCTTCCTTTTTGACAAAGAGAGAAGTGACTGTGTTGCATGCAGGATGGCTGTTTGACTGAGGGCATTTACCAGAAATTATCCAACCCAGATGAGTGTCCTGCAATACCGGGTAATCACCTGCACGTTTTTTCCCATCTGTCTTTAAAATGTTAAAGAACATCTCTGCACCAATGATTAAATCTACCTTGCCTGGACTGTAGAATTTAGGATCTGCTAGTGTGATGTCATTAGGTAGGTTCCACGATTTGTAGTCTAACTCCATGGAAGGCATTTCTCCTGTGATGGCAGGAACCACTAAACAATTTATGTTAGTGTTAAAATCTGATGTTGTGGACTGGAGGTGAATATCCACACTGTGTTTCAGAGTTGATGAAGAATTGTTAATGCCTACAATAGAAGTGGTGTCTTCTTTACATTTTAAATTTAGTCTGCTGACAGTGTCTGTAGTAATGAGATGAGTCTGACTGCCGCTGTCCAAGAGTCCTCGAACCTTGCGAAATTTACCACTGTGATCCTTGATTTTGACAATAACTGTGGATAACAACACATATGGTTTGTTTCGAGTACATGGATGTTCATTCTTGGTAGTTGTGTGAACGCTGGCAAATACCACCTTGTTGTTAGAAGTAGTTTCATTAGTTGTACTAGACTTGTGATTTTCAAGATGTAGTAATGTGTTGTGGGCCTTGTTGCATTTGCGACAGTGACTGGATGTACACTCTGATGTTTTATGTGATGCTCTAAGACAATTTAAACAGAGTTTGTTGTCACGAGCATATTGAATGCGATTTGACACTGTTAACTTGAGAAATGCTTCACATGCAAAAAGTCCTGGTGTATGACCTTGTTTACAATAAGAGCACTGATTGTTAATGCATGCAACATGTGTATAGGACGACGGTTTTTTCTTGTGTGAGCTTTCTTTACTACCGCGCACCTTGCCTTGACTGACAGATGTTTGCATGCTTTCAAGGACTTGGCAGCGATGTTCAATGTAAGATGTTAATTGTTTGAGGGAGGAATTTTTGTTGGCGTTTGCTTCTAGTTCCCAGCCCCTCCTGGTTTCATAATCAAGATGATCAACAATATGTTGTGATAATATTACTTCTTCGAGAGGAGTATCTAATTTCAATGCTTTAAGTGCTTGTAAGTTGCTTGAGAATGTGCCGATGAACTGCCTGAGGTCTTCAGCGGTTTCATTCTCCACTGTTGCAATGTTTAAGATTTCTCTAACATGCTTTGCTGCTATCAGTCTCTTGTTTTGAAACCGATCACATAATAGGTTCCAAGCTACCGTATAGTTTGTTTCAGTAGTTGGAAGGTTCTGAATTAATGCTTTAGCTGAACCTTGAACTGCTCCTAGTAAATAGTGAAATTTCTGAATGGTTGCTAGACTGGAATTTTCATGCAGCAATAGTTTGAAATTATCTTCAAACGACATCCAATCTTCATAGTTACCACTAAACATGGGTAGTTTAATCGCGGGTAATTTGATGTTGATATTTTCATGCGACGAATTGGAAGTGTTACTTCTGATACTACCGGCATTTTCGTGTTGGTCTGGCGACAATAATACCTGCATTTTTGCCTTCAAACTGTACACAATGTCATCTACTTCATCTCTATCTACCCCATGATCTCGTTTACTATCCTCCACCTCAAGCTGCGATTGAACTAAATCGTATTTGCTTTCTAAATCAATAAGTGCATCATATCTAACCCTAATGTCTGCTAGGTTTTGAGTAGTGTCGTACTTTTCGACGAAAGTTTTGATTTTTGTGATTCTACCTTTCAGATAACCCCGTTGCTTGATCAGCTTTGCGATTTCGTTCTCGTCCATCGTAAAGCACTGGCTCACACAAATGTAAATAATGCAAGGAAAATGTAATTAAAGGGAATCTGACCTTGTAAACTGAAGAGTCCCACGTTGCATTGTATGTTTCCAATCCTGCGGATATTTCACACGCGTTTCACTTTTGCCGTGTAATATCGGGCCCGGAAATGGACCAAAATGTTTGGTGACGAATTGAATGCTGTAGCACACATGTTGTATTACTAAACAGCGATGATTATTCTGGTAGTGGACTGTAGTTTGGTTAAGCACGTGATAAGACCATAGGGCCAAGTCATTCACCAATATTACACGTAATGAAACTTTTATTACAATTGTACATGATTAACAAAATACATAGAAACTATTTACACGTTAAACAATAAACTGAAATGCCTGGATGGCTATTGATTAAGTTGGAGGCCATGTGGCTGTGAATGCATGTCTCGCCGACATGTTGTCTAGTTCTAGCCTGTCTCGTTTTCTTGCCGGAAACCAGATGCATTCTGGACACTCAATAGAGACGCGGACAAGAGCGCGCTCTGTATAAATTTTCTGAGAGGACGGAACATATGTTCTTCTTCCAGGAGGTGTGGCTTGCGACGTTGCGCACTCAGAGGCCACTCCCAACTCCATTTTTTCGGGAACTGATTAAGATGTTTCTATGGTTAAACATTCTGGCTGTAATAGCTTTTCCTAATCAAGGAAAACAATTAACTGTAATTTAATTGCAATGAAGTGTGCACGGTGTAATCCCACCCCAATATATGGCATTTAATTGTTTTATCAGCGCTGACAATAACTTCACAGGAACGGTTTTCCAAACGCCCTTGCGCCTCTAATATATAATCATAATTATTTAATGCCAGATTAGTTTTTCTTTGGATTTCGAGGATAAAGATTATTATTATTATTATTATTATTATTATTATTATTATTATTATTATTATTATTAGTAGTAGTAGTAGTAGTAGTAGTATTAGTAGTAGTAGTAGTAGTACCTAGTAGTAGTAGCGCCGGCCCCGTGGTGTAGGTTAGCTTGCCTGCCTCGTACCCGGAGGCCCTAGGTTCGATTCCCGGCCAGAGTCAGGAATTTTTTACCTAGACCTGAGGTCTGGTTCGAGGTCCACTCAGGCTACATGATTAGAATTGAGGAGCTATCTGACGGTGAGATGGCGGCCCCGGTCTAGAAAGCCAAGAATAACGGCCGAGAGGATTCGTCGTGCTGACCACACGACACCCCGTAATCTGCTGGCCTTCGGACTGAGCAGCGGTCGCTTGGTAATGCCAAGGCCCTTCAAGGGCTGTAGTGCGATGGGGTTTTAGTAGTAGTATAGCCTCCGTAGATCAGACGGCAGCGCGTCGGCCTCTCACCGCTGGATACCGTGGTTCAAATCCCGGTCACTCCAAGTGAGATTTGTGCTGGACAAAGCGGAGGCGGGACAGGCTTTTCTCCGGGTACTCCAGTTTTCCCTGTCATCTTTCATTCCAGCAACACTCTCCATTCTCATTTCATAGCATTTATGAGTCATTAATTACCACCTTGGGAGTGGCGACCCCATTGTAATAATAGCCCATATCTGGTTCATTCATTACATCCCTGACCCGGTCAAGGACTGGAAAACAGGTTGTAGGTTTGCATTTTCAGTAGTAGTAGTAGTAGTATTTAACAGGGCCTATTTGACGAAAATAAGGGCCATTCTATCTTTCAGTGGTTGAGCGTGATGCCATTTTATAATTAAGTCATAGTCGAGACCACTAACATTTCAGCCAGACCTCGCACACAAGAATTACAAAAAAAACTGAGAATTTGATCCTCAATGAGTTGACAAACACATTACGTCTGTTGCCTTGAAGGAGGCGTGTAGTTCCTCCCTTCATTCCCCTCTACCTTCGTTGTCGGGCCAGTGGGACGTGTGGGCAGGCGGGGTAGCAAGTACCTTCCCCTACGCGTGTGTTTCGTTCATGCTAGATATCCTCGCACTTCCGTTTTCTCCATCTCCCCTCACTCTTCAGATGTGTGCATGTGTTAACGCGTCTGATAGGTGTGAGAGAGAGTGTAAGCAGGTACTGGGTGGCTCTGAGAGCTGTACTGATTTCTTGCCTGAAATGAATATTTCTGGCCACGAGATCCTCAAGATTTCGAGTATAAAGCTGGCTGACTTTCAACTGTCGCCTTCTCGAACTTGACTGGCGCTTCTCAAGCCCGCTCGTGCCTAGAGATGTTTCTCCGGGCCTCACCCTTAAGCAAACGCACTGTATTTAGGAGAAAATAGATTCCAGTGCCCATCGTCTGGAGCTTGAAGCTTTAAACACAACATGTGAGGACTTTGTGTCCTCCCTATATCCCCGAACTGACACTCATTGGTTTCCTTCTTTTCTGACCGTTGAAGAAGCACCTGGGTATTGAGCGATTCAAGGACGATTCGGCCTTTCAGCATGCTGTCATGAGGTGGCTTCAGGGATTGGACGCAGGTTTCTTCCACGGCGGCATCGATGACTAGCTGTACCGTTGGAAAAATTGCTTTGACAAAAATGATTATGTTGAATAGTAATGCGTACAAGTGTCCAAGTACTGTATACAATTTTCTTTGTGCGAGCTCTTTTCAGCTTTCTTTTAAAGCTACCTTATAAAATAACTTAAACATTTAATATTCTATATTCTAAGACTTTGAACTTTTATTTAAGAAACTGTGTACAGCGGTAAGTTTGCATTTCTATTTGATATTTTAATGTCACCTAATATATACTTTTTTTTTTCTACGGGTTTTACGTCGCACCGACACAGATAGGTCTTATGGCGACGATGGGATAGGAAAGGCCTAGGAGTTGGAAGGAAGCGGCCGTGGCCTTAATTAAAGTACAGCCCCAGCATTTGCCTGGTGTGAAAATGGGAAACCACGAAAAACCATCTTCAGGGCTGCCGATATTGGGATTCGAACCTACTATCTCCCGGATGCAAGCTCACAGCCGCGCGCCTCTACACGCACGGCCAACTCGCCCGGTAATATGTACTCAAAAAAAATCAATTTACATAAGATGTATTTATTTATCCTGGCAACGCTGGAGATGCACTTCCTTTCTCACACTTAACCAGTATGATTACTTCTAAATTATGCAAATATGATAACAATAAGATGAAGAATAAATTCCTTAGTAATAATAATGTCTGTCCGTTAGGTCATCAGCTTAGAGGCTGATTGGATCCTCAAATAGCACCACCAAAGGATATGCAGTTATAGGGAATTCTCAAAAACCAATGGCAGAGCCCAAATCAGGCCTACTGGGCAAGATGATGAGTGAGGTAGTTTTCCATTGCTTTCCTCACTGGACCAGAAGATGCTAATGCAGCACGACATCCTATGAGCAACACCTCTCATAACACCCGAATGTCATTACTCTGCACCACACACACCCCAGCAGCTTCCATATTGTCATAGACATGGGTGAGACTGGAACTTCGGTGGAAGCTACACTTTGCTCTGGCCTGTACTAAGAGACGGATAAAAAAATACTGCATCCATCAAGAAATGGCAACAGGCACAATAATAATATTAATAATAATAATAATAATAATAATAATAATAATAATAATAATAATAGTATTAATGAAAAATCAAACCTAATGATATTAAGGTTAGAATCATATATTAATAAAGCACATTTTACGTGCGTAAGAATCATACGAATATTAAACACTAGACATAATATTTAGAAGAACCGTCCTTAAAGAATAAATCCTTACGTAAGTTATTTCATTTAGGTCTGCTCTTTGCGCGAGTTTCCTTGTGAATGACCTAATGCGTTACTTTATTCGACAAATATGTTCACATTCGTTTTTATCTGTTAAAAGGTGAGTTCAGATAGTGATCCTTGTTTTATAATAATAATAATAATAATAATAATAATAATAATAATAATAATAATAATAATAATAATAATAATAATAATAATAATAATAATAATAATAATAATAATGTATTTGGCTTTACGTCCCACTAACTACTTTTACAGTTTTCGAAGACGCCGAGATGCCAGAATTTAGTCCCGCAGTTCTTTTACGTGCCAGTAAATGTACTGACACGACGCTGACGTATTTGAGCATCTTCAAATACCATCTGACTGAGCCAGGATAGAACCCGCCAATTTAGGATCAGAAAGCCAGCGCCTCAACCGTCTGAGCCACTCAGCCCGCCCTCCTTGTTTCGACTCATAATAAAGAAAGTTAAATTATTCCTCTTATTTCCATAGGATCGTATAAGTTCATTCGGTGAAGTAATTTTCCATTAGCTCATTTACTTTGAGGAAGTCTATGTGTATTATAAGCTTGTTAATATTCACTTAGTACGCAATTCATTGCAATCGGATAAAGTTCTTGTGTGGCTGGCCCTCCAAAGAGTTGAGCTGCGTCTGAGGGAAACGTGCGTGCTATTGTAGTGGAGGATAGTATTGAGTGCGGTGAATGTTGGGGACAGTACAAACATCCAAGCGAATTACCCCTTTACGATTATAATGTCACAATCCAGCTCGTCATCGAATCTGACCACTGACCACACAACCATGCAGTTGGGAGATGTTATGATGTATTTTTAATGAACTAACTGGGCTTTTATTGGGAACTAAGAGGGTGTAAGAGGATGGCAATCAACCATTCGAACGCTTGTCTCTAGGGTAATGAAAATTTATAATATAACTACTTCCAATATCGCCGATATTGGACATCGAATTACAAACCTTGTGGGGCCGTTGATAGTATCCAAAAAATTCATCTTTCTGCGCTGGTAAGAACAATCTTTTAACATTATTCTCGATGTTCTTCTGTGTAATATTGTCTTTCAGATTCAATGCATCCTTCCTCATCCGCAATTTATATCGCGTATTTAAACGGATAGGTTTGCAGATCTCCATTGTCTCTACCAACCAACATAACGCAGGTAGACTTTCTGACGGTCATCAAATTAGTATACATTACGTTCAATGCTCAACATCGGAGCTCGCAAGGGATTCTCAAAATCAACATGGATACGTCACCGGTCTGTATTAACTAGTATTCTAATGATACCGTGCCAGGTATATTTTTCACGGCACAGAGCCAAGATTTAAATATAACCTCCTCATTTACAGAAGTCCTTTAAAAAGTAAATGTAGGTTTGTGTTTGGCTCATTTCCGGAAATAAAATGAGTGAGATTCTGTGGAAATACGTGAAAATGGAAATGAGTTACTTTCGTATTCAATGTGAATTACCTAGATCTGCATGGTAATTTCTGGTTCCGTTCGTTTGGTTTGTATAATGATCCTCGTCTGGTATTTACCTTCTAGAAGGGGATTTTATTCAAATGTAAGATAGATTTACAGGCAAGGAAGATTGCAGGGATGACTGTCATCTTCTGGTAGCGCTCGAATTGCAATGTATCCTCAAGTTAAACATGGGCTGAGTATGAAAATGAATGTTCTGATGTTGACCTTTCATGGAACATTCCTAAGACAAGGACTCGCAGAGAGAAAAAGTAATATGATACACAAAACACGGGAACATCCATGGCTCTCAACTTGGGAGCGTGGGTTTACTTTCCTAGGTGAGTCCATTATTGCTTCTTTTTACTTGCGGTAAGATTCTTAAATTAATTTTTCCTATTTAACCGCCCTTGTCCAAGTCTTGTTCTCCCAAATGGTGTGATGCTTGGAAGGACTTTTACTTTAAGGCCCTTCGAGGAACTTCCATTTATTTTGATAATATTTTAATTTTTCGCAGGGTGGAACCTCTCCCTTTTTCTTCGCTTTAGTATCAAGAGGAGATGGTTCAATAATTACCAACACTAGTTTTGAAAGGTGGTCAAGGTGGGTAATTTGTTTTATCAGTTTTCGGGAAGTCCACCTCTGTGGTGTAGTGATTAGTGTGATTAGCTGCCACCCCCGGTGGCCCGGGTTCGATTCCCGGCTCTGCCACGAAATGTCAAAAGTGGTACAACGGATGGAACGGGGTCCACTCAGCCTCGGGAGGTCAACTGAGTAGAGGTGGGTCCGATTCCCATCTCAGCCATTCGGGAAGTGGTTTTTCGTGGTTTCCCACTTCTCCTCCAGGCAAATGCCGGGATGGTACCTCACTTAAGGCCACAGCCGCTTACCTCCCTCTTCCTTGTCTATCCCTTCCAATCTTCCCATCCCCTCGCAAGGCCCCTATTCATCATAGCAGGTGAGGCCGCCTGGTTGAGGTACTGGTCATCCTCCCCAGTTTTATCCCCGACCCAGAGTCTGAAGCTCAAGGACACTGCCCTTGAGGCGGTAGAGGTGGTTTCCCTCGCTGAGTTTGAGGGAAAAACCTACCCTGGAAGGTCAACAGATAAAGAAGGAGAAGAAGAGAAGTTTTCAGGAATGTGTGTTTCAAATTTCCTAAACAGTGATGTTAAATTTAAGAACCAGCATTGGAATAAGCTTAAATGGTCCACTTGCTGTACATCCTGCACCCAATGGTCTTATATACTTGGTTCATAAATTAACATCCTGGTATATCAATTAACTATTTACTCATACGAATTTATTTGAAACATTCCGAAACAGTTCCGCATTCAGGATCATCTCAAAGCTTAGGAACTTTCATTTTTTTTTTTTACCAACTGTATAAGTATTATCGGCGCACGTTTTAGCGATAGATTTGTGTACGGGTTTGAGAAGTAAGGAGGGAGCTCTCCAGGTTCCGTTAGTACTGCCAACTGAATGGAAATGAAATCTGAAATGAATCGATAATATGATCGATCGATATGAATTTTCTAAACCTTTGTTATCTTAAGCCAACAACTGTGTCACACACATTATATAACATTTCTCGATGCGAATCTTATTCCTAGAGTGAATTCTATAGTTTGGCTTTCCTGTGTAAATAACAACAGTACTAGTACGTAAAGTGCACGCCAGATTTCGCACAGCGATGCATAAGCGATTCATAGTTTGTGTTTCGAAGGTTGCCAGTACGAATCTCGAAGATTGCCGAGGTCGACCGCTTCAGCACTAGGGTGTAAATCTATCGCTAAAAAGTGCGCAGATAATAAATATCAGTTACCTCACGAATCATTTCGTAAAAGAATACTCGATTTACTATTTATTTATCTGTATCTCTAAACTCTCACCTGCTGAACAAGGTAGGAATTTAAAATTCATAAGTGAGTGAATAGTATTCCTCAGTGTTGGCGTCCATTGAGTAGTCAAGAACAACAAATCTCAGAGTTCAACTTAATATAGCCCTGCAGTAAATACAGAAAGCACTCGTGCGACATAGTTCTCTCATAGTTAAAAATCATTTGAACTTAGTGTGAATATGTAAATTGTATTGTTATCTCTCAAAAGTTAGTGAGTTTATTTGTGCATGGAGACCAACCCCGGAAATCATTCAACCGATTTTACTACTTCTTCCACAATTATAAAGCTTATTTATTTCACATTAAAATGTATATATGTGTGTAAATATAACAAGAATAGAACAAATCAAATAAAGTAAAGTCAGCTCCATACAGGCTATGAAGGCCTTGGGAGAGGTGGAAGGTAAAGGCTTCCCCTGTGCGTATCTACGGAACTTAGTTGGGTAGAGTGGTTAGCTCTGCGCCCAGCCGCCGTTGCCCCCAAGAATTAACCTGATAGGCTACTCATTTTTGGACTAGGCTGAGTGAACCTCAGGGTCATATGAACCTCCAGCGTGCTCAGTTCAGTCGGTAGAGCACGGGTTCGATCTCCCGTCAGGAAATCGAAAAAATAAAGAAACGAGAATTTCACTTCCGGAGGTGTACATGGCCCTGAGATTCACTCAGCCTACTCCAAAAATAAGTTCCAGGTTAATTCCTGGGGGCAAAGGCGCAGAGCTAACCACTCTATCGCACCAAGTGCCGAGGTTACGATTAGTGAAAACCTTTACCATCCACCACTCCCAGGGTCATCATGACCTGTACGGAGATGACGTTATCTACATAAACGGCTGTAGTCTTGGCTAGATAGTCCGCTCTTTCATTCCCTCGCGAAGTCACACGTGTCCTTCGACCCACTGAAAGGTGATCGATGTTATTTGGATCAATATTGTCTTATTTCTGATTGCAAGAGCAAGCGGATGTATTATGCATCTGTTTCTGATAGTAAACAAGCCTTCATCGGAATTTACATGGATAACGTAGAAGTAGTCACTTGTTGATTTGTCCTGAATCCAATCTATGGCCATGAAAATTTCATATAGTTGACCTTGAAGTACGATTCATTTCGTGTGTAGTCTTCGTGCAGAGACGTAAATATCCTTCGAGCATATTTCTACTATTAATTCTGCCACAACATGATTATCCGTTTTGCAGGCATCCATGTATATCATTACATCTGTTCGTCTTATTGTAGTGGGTTAACAGGGTTATAAAAACTCAATTTAATACCCAGAGAAGTTGCGTGTTTTGCTATCTACTAAATATATTAAGCTACTTAGGTTCTATTTATGCGAGGCAGGGACGACATGACTTCATAGAGTAATAGGATTAGCATGGAATGTTAGGAAGGTACCATCTGATTGGACGAAAGCAGCAATTGCACCTATTAGCTAGGGAACAGGATGGATATCAACAACTATCGACGTATTTCATTAATCAGTAATATCAAGCCAGGTGTTCGCAGGTATTTAGAAAAGGAGTATTCAAGCAGTGGTTAAAAGTTAGTTAGACGAAATATAGCGTGGTTAGAGACTACAGAAAGTGTAGTAAATTAAACTGACTAGAAGATGCAAGGAAACTAGTGCAGAGATCTCGCAGGTGTCATCAGTACTCAGCTCCTGAACGAAACATTTACCTAGGTCTGTTTTCAGACCGACTTTACTGTACTGGAGTGAAAACTGCGTGTAGTCGTGATATGTTATTCATAAGTTAGAAGGAACAGATAAACGGTTACAGTGTAGACGTCATGATAGGTGAATGGAGGGAGATGGGTTACCTAGGAGAATAAAGCACTACGCCGTGGACGGTAAGAAAATTACAGGAAGGGCAAGATGACGATTGTTAGACTCAGTTTTTAATGATTTAAAGATAAAGACGTATGAAACAAGACGATAGGCCATAGAGTTAGTTACGAATAAATTATTGGGAAGGCGTTTACAGAATTCACAGTAACTCGCAAATTGAACGCTAAAAGGCATACAGGTCTATAATTAAGATATACTGTATGTACTACTACTACTACTACTACTACTACTACTACTACTACTATTACTAATAATAATAATAATAATAATAATAACAATAATATATTGGGACCGCGAAGAACAGAGCAAGGTCAATTTAAAAGAAGACCGAGCCAAGAACTGTATACCAAGATAGAGTAAATCTCGACCGTCATACGGAAGAGAAGGAGTATGTCCTTCGGACACATGCTGAGAATGAACCTGCGGAGATTAACACTGCGAATAATACAGTTTCTTGTGAACAAGAGAAACAAAGTACACTGGATCCAAGGGGTACGAGAGGGATGTAGATAAAGTGGAAATACAGGAACAAGAAATATACAACACAGTTATTTATAAATAAAAAACACCGGCTTGCAAAATTTTTCAGGACAGAACTAGGCCCAGAACAAAATCATCATGGACAGAAGAACGAAGGAAGTTGCAAAGTATATTGAACAAGAAGAAAGACCAGAAGGAACGATGATGATACGAATTAATGTGGTCCTCAGAGTTCCAAAACGATGCTACTACTACTGCTTCTACTACTAATACTACTACTACTACTACTAGTAATAATAGTAGTAATAATAATAATTGTACCGGAGGTACACCTCCGTCCAGTTAAACTGCGCGTCTTCTAGAAGGCCATCTATGTAAATGAACTTGAACTAATATTATGCAAGATACTCGGGCTTGCAACTGTTAGATGTCTCTACCATCGGCCTAAGTGCCCCCTCTGGCGGGATTAAGGACAATTCATTCTTAAGGGAAAGTTGATTTTTATTATTGGCTAAGCTTAGTTTTGGAGATTGTTTTGTTCTTGTGTCAAGGATGTAAAAACTTCTGCCCCCTCAATCTCGTGTAACTATATTTTTTCTAGTCAATTAAATTTGGGGGTGTGTACTGTACTCTGTAAAGAGTTCTGGAAACTTCCTCTCGAGATACTATACAAGCTGGGCGCTTTAAGGCCCTATTGTCATCTTCCTCGCTCCAG
The DNA here is from genome assembly GCF_040414725.1 of Anabrus simplex. Classification (NCBI taxonomy): domain Eukaryota; kingdom Metazoa; phylum Arthropoda; class Insecta; order Orthoptera; family Tettigoniidae; genus Anabrus; species Anabrus simplex. Next base: position 347,469,392 of record NC_090269.1, on the reverse strand, counting down.
TTGATTGTGTGCTGCGTGTACTAATGGGGCAGGTGTCTCGGGTGGCGTTCGGAAGATCCAGTAAACAAGGTAATGGCAGAAATTCAAAATATGTGATAGCTCGAGACAGATAGCTTCATACTTCATTCATGTAAAGTTCTAATTTCATGGATTAAATGTAGATTTTCGGCAATTCTGTAAGCTAAGGGAACAAAGAGTGATTACCCTCTGTTGATTCTCATTCAACTTCAACTTCAACTTTGTACGTCTAAATTCTTAACACTTTTGGTATTTAACATTTTCCGTTCAGTCACCCCTCTGTAGAATATGCTTAGCGTCTGCAACTTCGGGGCATAAGCCCACTTAGGGTTTTTAAGAGTTTTCTACAAGGAGTGCAGGTTTTCACCTCCTAGCATTTTGTTCTTAGCCGATCATAATCACTCTTTACTTTTTATATTAAGGCCAGTAGTATGGGCAATCATGCCCCTCTTTTATCAAACAATAGATTGTGGTGTAAAGCTCCTTTCGGAACACGTAAATTATGAAACTGTTGAGCAGACGATGAGCCCAAACCAGGGCCAAGTATCTGTATGAGAATTGTGAGGTTGACCTTGTGATATAAGAATTTATGCCTCTGAGAGGCTGGACTGAATTTACTTTTGGAGCTCAGACTCCTGGGCTATATGAGTGAGTGGAGCAAAAGTGCTCTTATAGGAGAGTGTACCTGTTCAGAGCTATAATGCCCATTTCTTGTATGTTAACGTTTTGATAATTCTCTCAAGTTTTGGTACCTGACATTCGGACACTGTTGTTGTGGGCACTGACGAGCTCATTTAGATTTTCTTGATTGTTATTTGTTTCAAATTTTCTATCTATATACTTTTAAGAAAAAAACGATGGAAAGAAACAAAACTTCAAAATTTAGTGCATTAACGAATGCTCTGGTCAGTTCCTTGTCCGCCAGTTCACCCCAGCACCTTCTTACACCTCTGTGATCCACGATATTCCCGTAGCAATAATAATAATAATAATAATAATAATAATAATAATAATAATAATAATAATAATAATAATAATAATAATAATAGGTCTTAAGTTCCATTAATTATTTTCACTGTTTTTGGGAGATATTATGGTGCCAGGTACTTTATCATGCAGGAGTTATCTTACGTGCCAGTAAATCTAACGACACGAGGCTGGCCTATTTCAGCATTTTCAAATACCACTGGACTGAGCAGACCTTTGACTCCGAAATACAGATTTTTGACCTAACCTATCTGTTTAAGTTTGGTATGACAAAGGTAGGTTTCCGACTTCTTTGGGATAGGACAGAGCTGGAACAGAATCCACAGCGGCAATGCTCAATTAAAATAGTGTCTCAGTATTTACTTGTTGTAAAATCATGGAAATTCATCTCCAGAGTTTACCACACAATGTTGCTAACATAAGATAACATTTGTTCACCTATCTTTGCCACGTATAAGAATACCACGTACCTCACCCTAAGCACCTTCATAAAATACTTTGAAACCTGTTAATTTGCGACGTAGGTTAGTAGATACAGTACGTTGGTGAAGTCGTGCACGTGATCGAGGTTATGTTTGTAGAATTTTACGGTCGACCCATTTATGTAGTCTAGAAGGTTCCCGTGTGCTGGTCAAGTTGTACGCGTGGTTCAGGGTATTCCTGTATAATTTCACAGTAACCTCAGTCAAGTAGTCTAAGTCGTTCGCATAGACTTGGGTACGTCAGTAGAATTTGTCGCTCAGCTCAATCAATTAGTCTAGTTTGTTCAATGTGTTGGTGAAGTCACGTTGTTGTTTGGTAGGGATCCCTTGAAGTAATTGGTTTTCGTGGTTCAGGGAATATCTGTAGAATTTGATTCTTGTTTCAGTCATATAGTTTAGTAAATACAATGTGTTTATAACCGTCTTCCTGAGAAATTTCTTCAGTTATACCGTATCCTCTCCTACATTGCCGACCCACATAACTGCAAAATTCACCAACTCCTTTACACTTTTCGCATCCCGTGAATGGAATATAATTGTTGATAATATCAGGTCAAGATAAAGCGGGAACATTTCCAGAGCAGCTGTGTTGTAGTTCTTTTGTAAGTAAATGAGCGTATCTTCTTTACATCTTACCAATTAGTGTCTTCACTTTTATATTCTCCCGGAATAACTCACAGACTCAAGTTAAATTTATATCTAACTTTGAGCCGAATAGTTTTGTTTATTTTTGTTGTAGTTTCACCAGCATACTACATCATTTGTCACATGATACACAAGTAGCAAGCCACATGTCCAGTTTTGTTATAAATAATGTAATTATTAGTTATAGACTATATTTAAAGGCGTACATAATCTTTTAAACATACGAGAGCTGAAAATAATGGAGTGACAATATTGATAGAACGCAATATTTAATTAACTAACAAGTACAATTGCACTGCATTCCTTCAGTGTAATCATCCGCAGTCTGTTACCTTTTCTTCTCTGTTGATGACAGCCCTAATGCTTGGAGTACAGATGCCTCTACGGATAATTCCCGGACCGGCCAATCACTGGTTTACGGAAACAAAACCACTCACGATGTCAATCCGATCTTGAGGAGCGCACGGCCGTTTCCATTTCCGACCCGCACCAAATGACTTGACCCATCGTAAAACCCTCCTGTACGGTAATGCATTCTCGCCACAGATTTCATGCAGTCCTCGATAACATGCTGATGCACGGGAAACCTCAATTTTAACCCTCGAATGATGATTACCTTTTGAAAACATGTTTTAGGGCAGAGAAATCGACACTCTTCACTTCAACGCCACACAACAACAACAATCCCAAATGGATGCCTTATTTTGCGCATGCCCCATCTCCTGCGAGTGTCTGGACCACGTGGCTACTACTTTATTTACAGCTCTCGTATTATCACGTTTAGCAGCCAAAGCACAATATTTCTCCCTTGTTGTGTATATGTATGTATATTTCTATCAACAAGGTACGTTGGCACAGGCCATAGAGTCCCTTGGAGATGTGGAAGATGAAAGCTTCCACTTTTCGTAACCTCGGCTGTAAGTGAGCTAAAGTGGTTAGCTCTTTACCCCCAAGAATTAACCTTGTACTCCTCATTTTTAACATGGATATGTTTTAGGATTGGGGTTTTGCCTGGAAGTAGAGTCATCAATTTAGCGTGGACAGACAACCGACACATCAAGTGATGTGCTTGAGAAATCATTGTAAACATCGCTCGTGTGAAGTCGATTAGATACGCGGTGTGGTTGTCATGTTCACATTGGTGCTTATGATTGTAATTAGTTGAGGCTTAGATGGACAAAGAAGTGACCGTGACCTATACAGGGTGAATACTATTACAAGTGATAAGCTTTAACAGCTTCATTTCAAGTAATACTTTCAAACTTGTACCCTAAATATTTCTGAAATAGAAGGTGCTATTCTTGTGATGTTTTAAAAGTTCCAGTTTTTCAATTTTGCTTTTACGTCGCACCGACACAGATAAATCTTATGGCGACGATAAGATAGGAAAGGACTAGGAGTGTGAAAGAAGTTGCCATGGCCTTATTAAGGGTGCAGCCCCAGCATTTGCCTAGTGTGAAAATGGGAAAGCCAGGAAAACCGTCTTCAGGGCTGCTGGCAGTAGGGTTCGAACCCACTATCTCCCGAATGGAAGCTCATACCTGCGCGACTCTAACCGCACGGCCAACTCCCCCGGTAAAAGTTCAGTTTTGTCAAATGGAACAATGCCTATTGCCATTAAAAAAATAAAAGTAAAGTTAATTACAATGTCAGTGGTGTGTTTTCAGAATTCTAATAGAAGTAGTTTGCAAGCTATTGCAGTTTGAACATCGTAAATACCGGCAGTTATCTGCTCCGTGAATAAACAAATCCTTTGGATTATGAAGAAAGAGAATTGGCCTTTAAAGGTTGTAACCCAAATGACGATCAACACCTTCAGTACAAGCTTCCAGGTTGTCACGTAAAGATTGATGCTAGGTAAGGTAAATTCGTGTCCCCAACCTGAGGCACACCCCCCAATGGAGGTGAGCTGCATATACCATTCCAACCACGTACCAGCCTCTCCTGCCATTTTTAAAATTTCTGGCAGTATGGGGAATCGAACCCGGGCCCCCGAGGACGTCAGCTAACTATCCGTTACGCTACGGAGGCGGGCAAGATTGATGCTCATGTTCTAGCTTTCGTGAAAGATTCCCTGCTTCATGACTAAACAAAGGTACAAAATCGTGTCTGTGCTGCTCTTGATGAAGAGAGAGACTTGATACCGATGGAACTTATAACGGTGGAGAACAAGCAATAAACTTACCTAACTCATATCACTTCCTCGTGCGATTGTACGGGAACTAACGAGCGGATCTACAGCAACAGCAGATAGAATATTGAATTCAACATCTTTTCCAGTCATAAGTTTCACGTAATTGATTAAAGAGGTTCACAAGTAGATGGTTTTCCGTGGTTTCCCAATTTTCACATCAGTCAAATGCTGGGGCTGTACCTTAATTAAGGCCGCGGCCGCTTCCTTCTCACTCCTAGACTTTTTCTATCCGACTGCCGCCGTAAGACCTATCTGCGTCGGTGCGACGTAAAGCCAATTGTAAAAACAGAATTTAAAAAAGTCGGCACTATGCTATCTTCCACTACGTCCTACTTTTTGAACAACGACAAAGTAACTGACAAGGAAGTCGCAATACCATCAGTGTGCTGTAAAAGAAACAACCATAAGAACATCATAGCCTTGTAATTAAGCAGTTGAATGGACGAGATAACTGTTGGCATTCACCATTTTTAAACCACTATAGCTCGTAACTACTTGTACTAGAATCCTGAAAAAAATACATTCTAACGTATTCTAATTTTATTTTGTTAATGTCAATGGTCATGGTTCCATTTGAAAAATGAAACTTTCTGAAATAATACACATTCCAATATTTATTAAAATCTGTGTGCTAGGTACAATCATGAGTACTTTGTTACGTTTTATTTCAGCGAAACATCACATCCATAGAATCTCCCGTATAATACATTTGGGTGCAAGTTTTAGGTGATTCGCTCGGTATATCAGGTACTTCCTAATTCGGCTCATCTCTCATACTGTTATGCTAACATCCATATTCAACCAACATAATTACAACTCTCTATGACTACCTCACCGATCACTATGTTATTATACCTGAGGTGTAACTACAGCCTGTACCAATAACGTACGTCCAAAATTTCAGGGCACATTGCCCACACGTGCCCCATGACGCAACAGCCCCTAAGGTACTTCGTCTACCAAGCGACCGATGCTCAGCCCGAAGGCCTGCAGGTTACGAGGTGCCGTGTGGTCAGCAGGACGAATCCTCATGGCCGTTATTCTTGGCTCTTTAGACCGGGCCGGCATCTCACCGTCAGACAGCTCCTAAATTGTAATCATATAAGCTGCGTGAACCTCAAACCGCTCCTCAGATCCAAGTAAAAATCCATGGCCTGGCCGGGAATCGAACCCGGGGCCTCCGGGTATGAGGCAGGCGCGCTACCCCTACACCGCAAGGCCGGCGCCAATTCGCAGAAGGGGAAAATATGTCATGTAGGCATTGGTCCGGGAACGATTAATTTCTACATTAGAACTCATTTTCTATAACTCAACATAGTACATTAATCACGGAAACATACAGGAACAAATCGTACCACCATACCACATGAAACTCTTCCTAGCATGAAATATCCCCCGTTGAGTAGTTCATCAACCCGCCGTCTTATTGAATCCCGGATGCGCTGTGTTCACCATAGTCATCACGCATATAACTTCACCACGGTATGGGTAAACATCCAGGTATTTAAGTCCACACTCTCAGTCACAAACTTATGAGTTTTTGGACAGTTAATCAAATTGGATCTTTGGATAATATAGTCTGTACATAATGCAAGAGATATAAACTTTCCAATTTTTCATTATATCAGCTGAATATTAGCCGTAGTGGTAGCAGGGAAATGAGGGAAAGGAACTGTTTGCCAACCGTCTTTTATTAAAAAAGAAATCATATTACATAAAAAAAGGTTTATCTTTTAGCTACTACCTGTTCTACGTCGTACCAACACAGAACACAGACAGGTCTTATGGAGACGATAAGACAAGACAAGACCAGGATTAGGAATGGAGTGACTGTGGTCTCAATTAAGGTACAGCCCCAGCATTTTCTTGGCGTGAAAGTGGGAAACTATTGAATCTATAACCGGGATGCTGACTGTGGAGTTTGAACCCACTTAGTCCCGAATGCAAGCTAGAAGCTATGTAACTGAAGCCATGACGCCAACTCCTCGGTTATAATAAATAAATACTCATATGCATGTTACTCTTGCTTCATTCACCACGCTTAATAGATTTCTGCTATGGAAGTGAATGGCTTGACTTGATGAAAACTTAAGTAGAAATAAGCCTGAGAATCTCAAATGGCTGAATTTTAGAGTGGCCCATGCTTTGAAAGACGTACTTTGGAGGAAAACGACGATAAAAGAAAGAAAACGTAAACTCACAGTCCACCTAAAGCATTTCATACCGGGCTAAAAGTGTAATAATAATAATAATGTTATTTGATTTACGTCCCACTAACTTCTTTTACGGTTTCCGGAGACGCTGAGGTGCCGGAATTTAGTCCCTCGGGAGTTCTTTTACGTGCCAGTAAATCTACCGACACGAGGCTGACGTATTTGAGCACCTGCAAATACCACCGGACTGAGCCAGGCTCGAACCTGCCAAGTTGGGGTCAGAAGGCCAGCGCCTCAACCGTCTGAGCCACTCAGCCCGGCGGCTAAAAGTGTTCAAAGACACATCGAAACTCGTCTCGTTCATAAAACCGTTATAATCGTAAGAAAAAACACTTATGAACAAATTACTTGATTTGAAAATGAATTTTTTGGTTTATGAGGAAAGTTTATTAATAATTTACGAGAAACCATTTATTTATTTATTTATTTATTTATTTATTTATTTATTTATTTATTTATTTATTTATTTATTTATTGTGCTTCAAACAGGTATAACCCCAATGATGTGAGACATACAGTATATGCGTATACTATTATTTTAGATAAAAGAAAAATATCAACTTAAAATTATATTATCTTGCATGAAAACCCTTGACAAATAAAGTCATATATGAAATAATAATGCACATTTCCCCAGTAGCATATTATTGTAAAAAATATTCGCTTATATAAGCACATAATATAACAAGTTATTTCAAAATATTAAAATTATTTACTCACGGTTTTAAACTTGTATTAGTACTAAAACTATACATGATGATAGTGATGTTATCTAATATCATAATGATGATGAGGCAGATGGTATTAGATACTACAAAGTGAACTCAAACGTATGAACTCAACAATAAGGGTCAGCAAAGTGTGATTGTAGTTTAGAATAGAAAACAATTAATTTGTTTACGTTGTTTTAGTACGTAGTTGCAATATATCTAAACGGTACTCGCCCCAATTTTATTAATATTTCATTAACTTTAACACTGGTGAATTACTATGTTGTCGGGTTCTTGATCTTGAGCAGTAGCAGGTGATATGTTTCTGGCGTGTAGATGGATTAAGGACAGACACGTTCATCAGAGCGAGCAAGAATGGGACTACCAATAAGATTGTTACTCGATTGTTACTGTGATTACTCGTCTTTTTCTAAGAACTTATAGCCAAGCTGTTTCATTAAGTTAAAATCCGCTATGAAGAGGAAAGTTGTATCTCGGTAGTAGGCCTACGTGGGATTTCCAGGTCAAATGTAAGTGTTTATCGAGCGAAGGTAGGGGAGTCATAGAGCTCACCTCAAGCTGTGAGTGAGGCCATGGGTCGAACACACTGAGTTATGACCCATCAGTGCTCGTAATAGCAACTTTTATGGCCTCGGTCCAATGTGAACTTTATAATTCGTAATGAAGCGAACCCAAGAGTTCTGTTCACAACACGAGAGGAAGATCGATCTTGCTCTCAAGGGAAGTGCAGTCAGAGCCATACAAGAGGTACTAGTTAGAGCTAATGTACTGAAACTGCATATTTAAATACCAAAGATGGAATAAATGAACTATTCCATTATCCGTTTTTAGCTTTAAAATGGAACAAAAAGCACTTGTACATTGTCTCCGTTGAGCAAGAAAGAGTAGAATCTAGGATATGCTTTTTGGCTTGGAAGACGAGATGCGAGTACAGATTTTTTTGTTGTTCCTCTCTTAGTAGCCTCTTACCACATGCTGGAGGTACCGATAACGCATCCTTTGACTTCATTCAGAGTGGGGATTAAAATTTCCGATAAATCGAAAGAAAACTGAGTGTGTTCACAAAAGAAGAGCAAGGCTCATAAATTGTGAGAATAAAGATATTCTAGACCTCGTAAATATAACACCATTCTTTTTACAAGCGAATGGACCTCTTAGGATCACGCTATAACATTTTTTTCTCTTCTTACGGACTTTTCTCTTTGTCCAATACTCCTTTGTGCGTTCGCTGCCCTGCTTTCGTTGTTTGTCTGTCACACTCTTTCTGTCTTCTTTGGTTCTTCCTGCGGCTTGAACCCCTTCCAAATTTTTTACTGTGTTCCTAATTGTATTCCTTTCTGACAGTTGGACTTTCGAGATGCTTAACCTCTCCACATTCTTCTTCGTTTCCTTAATCCATGCTCAATAAGTAATCAAAGTAATCGAAAGTAATCAATCTGTACCGATGTCCGAAAAACGCCAGTCTCCTTTTCTTCACGGTCCCCGATATTATTTATACCTTATGGTAAACTTCTTTGTTGCTCCGAAGTTTTCACCCGCTTCCCGTTTGGACAGCTCCCATCATTTTTCTAAAAATTCTTCTTTCCAAGACCTCTAGCTTCTCCAGCTTGTAGTTCATGGACAGGCATTCACTGGCATACAAGCATTCTGTTTTGACCACGGTATTGTAATGTTTTACTTTGGCATTTCAGGATAAGCACTTCTTATAGTAGGTGTATTTTGTCAAGCCATATGCTCTCTCCATTTTCAGATCCGATCTTCTCTGCAGTTTTTCCTTGTCCATTCCTCTCTATGCTCTCACCGAGGTACTTGAACTTACTGATCATTTCTATATTATTATTATTTTGTTTAGATTGATGCCTTCACGGCCAGAAATTGTAGAAATGAGAGAGTCTCTGCCGAACGTACAATTTCAGCTTGTTTTCTTGACACTAAGAAAGCCCCAAAGCGTATTATATTCCTCTTCTTCTTCCACCGCTTTTCCCACTCATGTCAGTTCGTGGGTGTGAACTGTGTCGCAAAAGTAGATTTGGCCTGTTTAACGGCCGGATGCCCTTCCTATTTGGAGGGACGTTATGACTATTGCGTGTTTCTGTGCTGATTGCTAGTGTGTTGTGTTGTCTGAATATGAAGAGGAGAGTGTTGAGACAAACACAGACTCCCAGTCCCCGAGCCATAAGAATTCATCACACGCGATTAAAACTTCCTTGACGATCATGGGGCCCTCAGATGAGCCCTGGCATTGCTTCCACTTACTTATGTCAGCCTCCTAACTTTCATCTATCCTTTCCAACCTCCCTTGGTCAACTCTTTGTCGTTTTTCGACCCCGACAGTATTAGAGCATTCAAGGCCTTTGGATTCTTTCATTTTCAAGCCCTTCGTGGCCCTTGTCTTTCTTTGGCCGATGAAGTCATTTTTCGAAGTGTCGGATCCCTTCCATTTTTCTCTGATTTGTGTTATATGGAGGGTGATTGCCTAGTTGTACTTCCTCTTAAAACAATAATCACCACTACCACCACGCGGCCGGAAATCGAACCCGGGAGCCTCTGAATCGAAGGCCTCAACGCTGACCATTTTTTTCTATTTGCTTTACGTCGCACCAACACAGATATGTCTTGTGGCGACGATGGGACAGGGAAGGGCTAGGAATGGGAAGGAAGCGGCCGTGGCCTTAATTAAGGTACAGCCCCAGCATTTGCCTGGTGTGAAAATGGGAAACCACGGAAAACCATTTTCAGGGCTGCCGACAGTGGGGTTCGAACCTACTATCTCCCGAATACTGGATACTTGCCGCACTTAAGCGACTGCAGCTATCGAGCGCTGACCATTTGGCCAAGGAGTCGGACTCAAACGCTTGTTATCACGTCGACTATTATTATTATTATTATATCGTCACTCGAGCGGTAAAACGTTGTATTCCACAAAGCTCTTCCTATCAATTATTCTCCTTAAGACTGGTCACGCCTCCCAGCCACGTATGGATCCATCAGAAAAAAATTGTTGTATTCATTTTCCTATGCCCGTGTGTAAAGGAAAATGAATCTTACAGTACCGTACTGTAGGAATGTACGTTTGCATTACGTATTTACTCACTCCTAGTGTACAATGCATGTAAGGTTCATTTTCGTTTAATCGTCGACATAGAAAAATGAACACAACGGATATTGTTCTGATGGACTGCGTATCCATATGTGGCTGGGAGGCATGACCTGTCTTAAGGAGAATAATGAATAATAAGAGTATTGTGGGATACAACGTTTTACCGGTGAAGCGACGATATAATTTCAAAAGTCTGTTCTGAGTCATACAGGATCACGATTCATAATTACAAGAAGAACCACATGAGGAGTACGTCATTGATATAGGTTAATAACGCTTCAACGATTATTGGAAGAGTGGACATGGGTTTTAACATAAATTATTTTACACCCCTCCATAAAATAAAAATAAAAATAAATTAGCCGTATGAATTCCCTAAGGGCTATGGCCTCCTGCAATGCAGGGACAGTGCTCAGTTTAGCTCATCAGGTGAGCAGATCCTGAAGAGCATTATTATATTGGTTAATCTGTAATTTTTCATGATAACGTATTACCGCATATTGTACAATTGTGTAGTCTCACCCCCGAGTGAATGCAATGGTGTTTTTCTGAAACAACAATTCGCGAAAACGCACTGTTGCATTAATGACACGTGTACACTTTTATCCCAGGGAGGGTTCAGGTTGCTTCTAGGTGAAAGCGTAAACTTGCACTCTTCGTTCCTGCATAGCTTCTTCTCCGAATGTTGTAGACGTTTCTTGTAATTTCTTGACCTTATCCTCCGTTGAAATTCTCTTGACATACATTTCAGGTGCATATCCTCCTTCCACTATGTGTTACGTGATGAGTTATCATATCACTACTGCATGCAATCGTCTGTCTGTTTGACATTCGTCTTGCTATTCTCCCGAGTGCACAGAAGATGACCATCACGGTATCCTCTTCGTCGAAGCGTACAATTGTATGTTGTATTCTTCGCCTCTGTCCTGAGAGCGTACTTCAACATATTTTACACTTGCACGACTTCTTTCCGCAGTGTACGCGAGGATGATAATTTTATATTCACCACTTCATAAAAACCCCTTTTTATCAATTTTACTCTATTATGCCGTAGTGATCAGAGAGGTGACCTTCAGGTCTCTTTGTGGAAGCGCACTGTTGCATATTTCGCTGCTGCACAATATCTATAATATGTGTCTTGATCGACCTATGTTATCACAGGGCTTGAGCAAAGGTGTATCCCGTAAGGTCGGTGATCTCTGCACACAATTTTTGCCAGCTATTTCCACTCTTGCCTTATCTTTGCTGTTCTTGTCCATTGTTTTCCTTCCCATCTCGCAAACCAGTCTGCCCATCTAGTTCTTTGCCTTCCCACGTTCCGTCTTCCTTGTCTGGGATCCCACATTGTCATTTTGTAGGTCCATCGATTTTGCTCCAGTCTCGCTACGTGTCGTCCCAATTTCCACTTTAGCTGATCGCTTGTCGTCAGAGCGTCTTTCATGCCGGTTCTCCTTCGTATATCTTCGTTCCGTATTCTGTCTCTCAATGAGACCTGGAGTATTTTTCTTTCCATTTTGCGCTGGCATATCTTTATCATTTTCCTTTGTTTTAGTGTTAGCACCCAGGTTTGGCATCCATATAGTGGGACTGGTATCACACATTTTTCTAGGACTTCAGCTTTAAGGGTGAGTTTCTGAGTCTTGTCTGTCGGTATGAACTTTAGAGACCAGAACCTCTTCCATGCTTGTCCTATTCGCCGTTTGACCTCTTTTTCTGAACAGTTTGAGAATGATATGTTCTGGCCAAGGTATACACATTCCTCTACGTATTCCGTTTACGCTAAATGGAGTTTCCAGTGCATTAGTCATCAATTTTGTTTTTCTTGGATTCATTGACAAGCCTCCTTCTTTGCTGATGTTGTCTAATTCTATTATCACTTGTTCTAGCTCCGTTGCCGACTCTGCCACCAGTACGATGTCGTCTGCAAATCGTAAGTGCGTTAGTCTTGCTCCATCTATTTTGATGCCGTATTTGTTTTCCCAATCTAGTTTCCTGAACTGATTCTCCAGTAAGCACGTGAATAATTTTGGTGAGAGAGGGTCCCCTTGCTTAACTCCTCTTTCTATCTTGATGTTCTTTCCTTCTCTTTCTGTTTTTATTCTGGCCTCGCTGCCTTCGTAGAGTTTATCCAGGAGTCTGAAGTATTTGTTCTGGATCCCTTGTTTGCTCAGTGCTTCTAAAACGTATTCCCGTTCCACGGAGTCGAATGCTTTATTGTAGTCCACAAATGCTATATAGACATCCAGATTGAATTCTTGTGTTTTCTCGATCAGTTGATTCACTGCTTGTAGGTGGTCTGATGTACTGTAATTTGTTCTAAATCCTGCTTGTGTCACTGGTTGTTGTTCATCTAGTGTCTTCGCCATTCTCTTAGGATCTTCATGAAGAGTTTGTAAAGATTTACAATTACGTTGATAGGTCTGTAGTTATTTATATCGCCTTTGGCTCCTTTTTTGTGCAGAAGTATGATGATGCTTTGTTTCCACTCCCTTGGTATGTCTTCTGATTCGAGTATCTTGTTAAATAGCGTAGTGATGAATGGGGTTATGTCTTCTTCACCCCATTTCAGGAATTCATTGTAGATTCCATCTTCCCCTGGGGATTTTGCATTCTTTGCTTCCCTTATGGCTGCTCTTACTTCACTGGGAAGAATGGGTGGTATTCCTTCCTCAATGTCCTCTTTTGGCGTCTTATGACACTGTGTGCCATTTTGGGAATTACTTGTATATAATTTCCTGTAGAATTCTGTCGCTTGTGTCACTATCTGTTCTCTGTTGGCTTGCCTTTTACCATTACTGTCTTTCACACCCAGTATCCAATGTTTGTTTGGAGTTAATTCCTTTCGAATCTTCTTCATTGATTTTGTATTTTCCATGATTTCTTTGACTACTTCCGTGTTGTGGTCTCTGATGTCTTTTCGGATTTCCCTTTTCGTTTGTTTATTGATTTTTGTATATTCCAGCTTTGTGCGTTCATTTTCTTTGGCTTGTGGTTTCAGACGTTCTCTTTCTTCGATCAGTCTTTTAGTACTATCCTTTAGTTTTATTCTATTTCTTCTTCTGTTTCCCGGTGTCGAGGATTGCTTGACTGAGAGGGATATGCAGTTTACGAGCTCTGTATAATATTGTTGTGCCTTCAGGTCTGTTTGTTGACTAAGCTCTTGGACGTTGTGTTGTAGTGCTTTTGTGTATTCTGTTCGATCTGTTCGGAGTTCGGGGTCGTCTTGTTGAAGTAGCGTCTCTTTTCCTTCTTTATTCTCATTTTCAGTCGGACCATTCTGTGGTCTGTATCGAATTTTTGACCATTGATTACTTGTATGTCTTTTACAATTTCTAGGCCATCAGCTAGGATGTAGTTTATTTCATTTTTGGTTTTTCCATTCGGAGCGATCCACGTCCATTTACTTTCCGGGCGTTTCTTGTAGAAGGTGTTTACAATTTTTAATCTTTGTCCTAGTGCAAACTGTATGAGTCTGTCTCCCCTTTCATTTCTTGTTTCATATCCATATAGTCCCATAGTTTCTTCGTCTTCGTATTCCTTTTTCCCTACTTTGCTGTTGAAGTCACCAATTACGAATGTTCTGTGTGCTTTGCAGTCTGTTAGAGTGTCTTCTAGAAGCGTGTAGAATTCTTCGATCTCTTCCTCTGTGCTTGCCTTTGTGGGTGCGTATACCTGGATTATTGTGATTTTGATGTTTTTTATTTTTAGGGATAATACCATGATCCTCTCTGAGATTCCTCTTATTTCCTGTATATTCTGTTTCAAATGGCTTTTAATTATGAAACTTACGCCTTTTTGTCCTCTTGTTTCCCCTATGTAGCTAAAAATGTTGCCATTTTCTTTTTCTATTATATCTTCGCCGTATTGTCTGACTTCGCTGAGGCCCAGAATATCCAATTTTATGTTCTTGAGTGCATTTTGGAGTTCCAGTTCCTTGTCTTAAGTTCTTAGGGTTCTAACGTTCAACGTAGCTAGTATTAATTCGTCCTAGTTACGTGTTGACTGTTTGTGCTCTGAGATTTGCAATTTTACTTTCCCCCGTTTTTTTATTCATGTCATTCCAGTCAGCATTATTTTCTGGTAACCCACCCTCACATCACTGTTATCCTTGTCCCTTTATTCCTTAGCTTTCTGTCTGAGTGATGCTTGGATTGCTCTCTCATTTCTGGTGAGGTCATCATCTATGTAGATATCTTGTCCCCTTAGTCTGTGTTTGTTTTTGACAATTTTTAATTTGTCAGAAAAATGTTCAAAACTGTCTTTCACTATCCCTCTATTATTTTTGTCCTTGCCCACGTAGGTTGTATTACTTGCTGTCACTCCTGATTCTACTCTGTCTATTATTTTATTGATTTTGTCCTTCAGTTCGTCTTTTCTGCCTTCTTCACAAGAAAGTTCTTTGCTCTTGATCACTATATTGTTTCTCTTTTCTCTTTTTGCCCTCTGTTCTTCTCGTTCTTCTAGAATATTTATTCTTTCTGTTAGTGCGTTTATCTTTTCTTGTGTTTTGTTGTTTGCATTGGTGATTTTCTGTTCTGAGGCATCGTTTACTTTTTCATACAGGGTTTCGCACGAATAGTTGACACATTTGAAAAGCAAATATAAAATGCAACTTACGTACTGTGTTGTTAAAATTTTGCTCACACCTTCCCTGTTTCATGGAAATAACTGTAGAGGTGACACTGCTGCTTTGTCTCCAAATGCCTGCATTCCAGTGAGCTTTCTGCCATGGCCGCCCACGGCCGACTCTCCGTTCAGCAGTGCGGCAAAACAGTTATCTTTTATGGCGACTCAAAGGAAATTTCGAGCTGTATTTCAGACTAGGTGGGCACAGCAAAGAACATCGTACTTCGCTTATATAGAAACTTTGAAGAACAAGGCAGTGCGAAGGAAGAAAAGCGACCACGAGCACCAGCAGTTCGGTCTCCCGAAAACATCGCTGCGCTGAGGGACGCCATGCAGCGCAGCCCACACAAGTCAACACGGGGAGCTTCAAGATAAAGTGGAATATCACGCTATTCCTTTCAAAGAATATTACACGGTGACCTTCAATTGTACCTGTACAAAATGACTGTACTACACAAGCTAACAGATCTTTTCAGACAGAAAAGTTTGCAGTACTCCTTATGGACTCAAAATAAAGATGAAGTACCGTTTAACACTTGGTTCTCTGACAAAGCTTATTTTCATCTCAACTGGGCACTTACTTAATAAACAAAATGTGCTGTTTTGGGCTACAGAAAAACCGGACATTATTCACGAAAAAAAAAAAACACGTATGGGGGAAAAGTGAGTCTGTGTGTAGGTCTGTCAAGACATGAGTTAAATGGACCATTTTTCTTCAGTCAGACAATTTTTTGCATAGCGATAGAAGGACATGCTGGGGAATGGATTCATGCCTCAAATTCACGCTATCCCTCTTCATATACAGTAGTTGGTGCAAGATGGTGCAACACCTCACACTGCGAACGATATTCTTGAGTTTTTGAGGGGAGTATTTGGTGTACCCACAATATAACGATAATGGCGGATTCTTCTGGCCTCCTTAAAGCCCATATGTAAATCCTTGTGATTCCTTTTAATGGGGATATTTGAAAGAAAACCTTTTTGCTTCAAGACCTCAAAGCCGCATGGAAATGCGTGCTCGGATCGTGCAGCTCTGCAGTGAAATTCATGAAGACCTGTGCCGCAGTCATCAGAAACACGCGTACTCGTCTCGAAGAGGTTGTCTGCCGCAGTGGAGACAACATTGAATATGTGATATAGTGAAATGTATTTCCAGGGTCCAAGATGCCTGTGTCTAAAATTTCATTAGTGTTCTGTGAAAAATAAATTTGTTATTCTAAAATTAAATGTGTCAACTATTCGTGCGCCTCCCTGTAGTATTCATCCCTTTTTCCGATTTGATTCTTTATGCGTAAAATTTCTTCTCTTGTTTCTTGTTGGAAGTCTTCACTTTCTTTTCTCAGATTTCTTAATTCTAATCATATTTCAGCAAACATACCCTTAATATCATTTCCTTGGTCTTGTATGTTGACTGCGGAATCCTCTTCTCCAGAGCTTTCCGAGAGTGGTATTTTATTGGTACTTCCTTTGTGTTTTGTGTTTTTAGTTGCAGGCTGTGTTTTGGGCGGCATGTTGTCTTGTTTGTGTTTTAGGTATTTTGTGAGATGATCTTGTTATCCCTTTGTCTTCTCGTGGGGCTTTGGTGTATGTTTAAAGTTATCCTTTTAGGCGTGATAGCTTCCTATCCCTTGGCGAGATCCTCAGTTCTTGTTGATAACAAGTTTACACGGATGTGGTGTTCTAGTCTAAGTGTGTGGTCTGAAATTGGTCTCTCTTTGCTGTCTTACTTTTGACTTGACTTCACCTCTACCGCAGCAACGTGTTTTCTCTGACTTATGAAAGTCCTTTATGTTTATTTTGGGATTATCTGACTTGCAGTTTTTCTCGGACACCATGCCTGTAGGTACTAACCGTATCGTAACTGCCGGCGCCGAACAACAGTCCACATTCGCAGACTAGCCACTAATACTTATATCACTTGTGTCACTTACGGGATATTCAACAATAATTACCACTGTAAATTTTACCTGGAGTCGAAGTCTGGGTAGCGCATGTTGGCATTTAGATATCGCAATCAGTTTATTCTGATCTCACACCAGGGGATGTCAATATATTTAGCACTATTTAAATCCATTTCAGTTCTAAGGGAGTTGGATTTTAGGCGCGTTGTGCGTCGTTGCTCATATACGTTAAATATCGTGTAAATAAAGCTGAACGTCCCTACACACAATACCTAACGACTGCCGTTTAATTTTCTTTTGCGCTGACGATGTACAGTTCCCTGTCAAAGTATGCGATAAGCTGCAAGCTTTGTCTAACCTCACTGATGGGATTCTACCATACCTCAGCATAACTGTGCATACATTGGGTAGTTATTTACTTCATTCTCCACTCGCCACCAATTGTACATCAGATTTTTACCACATGGCACCTTGGCACCAGTAACTACGTCCAATCCACTGATCTTACCTGAAGAAATCATCAATTTTCCAGAGCAGCACTTTCACACGTTTATTACCGCCATCTCCCCATAATCCATAATATTAATCAATTCGTAAGTTGAAGACTTCCCGGCGGGTAAGGATGTAATCAACAAATCAGTAGCTTTTCAGGAAAGAGGATAATTATTTTTGGGGTTTATTTCATGGTATACACTACGTGAACCAATTGCATATCCAGGTGCACACATGAGTCCATCTATTGAAACAATACTTTATTGTTGTAACTTTAGGTTTTAAAAACAATGTATGAACAAGGAAGTGATACTGGCAAATAATCTACAAGTATGTGTTACGTTTGTATATAACAGAAGAGAAAGCTTGTACATACACTTGAGAATCAAATGATAACAAATAAAAATAAGAAGAATTGCCCATAAAGTGTCAAGAAAATATTTCAAAATATAGATGTAATTTCGTCTATGGCCTTTATTTAAATGATCTATTACACCTGGTGATGGACCAACACAAGCACTGATGTTCCATGATTACACCATGGAAGGCAAAGTTACCTGCCAGCCCTGTGGTAGCTCTTTCATTAATTCCTTGAAGGGGCTAGTGAGACAGGCGCCCGGGGATCTCCCAGCCGGCTTGGAGGGTGGGACCGGCCTTTCCGTCGGCTGGTTTGCCTGTGAGTTTCTGTGAGGTGCAACCCGAATTTTTCGTCTCAAGCCACGTCGCGAAAATTCTGGTACACATCATCCGAGATATAAAATATGAGGCTAGCCGCGGACAGTCAGTCAGTGCTGATGTTGGACTCGGAGTCAGTGTTACAGTCACTGTGGGACTAAGTATTGGAGTCAGTGTGAGACTCGGTGTGTTGCGGTTCTGTAGCTGGGCTGAGCATGACAGAGGTGTAGGTTATCGCTAGTGTAGCACCGAGGTCTGAACGAGGAGTTGTGGTTATTGTTGAGTCGGAGAGTCGAGTGAGCGGCTAGACTGAAGACGGCGTACATAACAGAAGACTGTGTACTGCCTTGGAGTACTGTGCGTCTGTGGACTGAGGATCGCCTTGAGATAGCGATAGAAACAGCTATCTTGAGTGTGCAGTAATTGGAACTGTGTCAATAATAGTCTTGTAAAGAGTACATTGACTGTGTGAATTACTGGACTATGTCTGGAGTCGAACCAAGGAACAGTCGTCCCGTGTTGTTTGGCCAGTAGCCTGTGTTCAAATCCAGCTGTTTGAGCGCAGTTACTGTGTGGGGTAACTGGACTTGTGAACTCAAGTGTTAGACCCATCAATCAGGTTTATAACATCCTTCAATTAAGACCACCCACCTGGAATCCTGCTGTAAGAGACTTGTAAATAGCGAGCAATTTGGGAGTGTCGTCATCATGGTTGAATAGAATTGTGTGTGTGTGGACTTATTGGGTCATCCTTAAATGAATAAGAATAATAAAACAGACGGTGTTCCATTCGTAACAATTTTACAATTTATTATTATTATTATTATTATTATTATTATTATTATTATTATTATTATTATTATTATTATTATTCCTGAAATATATCAAATATGATATGCAAAGCAAAAGCATACAGTGATCTCTCACTTAGGCCAACATACATATACATTTAGAAAATAAGTAGGGTAAAGTAAATGGAGGATCTGAAGTAATCTTACTTTTTGTTATTCTTGTCGAGAGCGGAAATGGTGGTGGTGGGGATTATTGTTTCAAAAGGAAGTACAACTGCGCAACCATCCTCTAAGCCGAAGAGAAAATTACAAAGAACATGATAATATAGAGCTTCATTTGTTCATGCACTGATAGGAGCGAATGGTATCTTAGAAAACGTTTATTCAGTCTGACTTTGTTGAATGCCAACGGCCGTAGCCGTGTTGAAACACCGGATCCCGTGAGATCTCCGAAGTTAAGCAACATTGGGCGTGGTCAGGAGTTGGATGGGTTGCCACGCGCTGTTGGTGTGGGTAAGGGAATGGAGGAGCGGAAAGGAACTGGCCACCGTACCGCACGTAAACTCCGGCTCAGGAACACCTCTGCGGAGGTTCGGACCTGCCTTCGGGCAGAATAACCCTTACCTACTTTGCTGAATCACGTTTAAGGCATAAATTGGAATACTGGATTTCTCAGCACGCATGTCTATAAAAGTGAATCACACATAGAGAACAAGGGACGCAGAGGGAGAGAAAGAAAGAAAGAAGGAAAGAAAGGAAAGAATAATTAATGCTTCTGAATTTCTAGATGCTCAGGTTCCCTGCATTAAACCATTACGTGGCCTAGTTATTCCGTTTTTTCAAATATTCTACGGTATCCCAGAGGTGTCTTAATGTACCCTGGCCCCTCCCCAATTGGACACTACTGATACAGGACTTATGAGTGGGATGCTGTGACATGGATGGAGTTGAGAGATGATGGACCAACATGTGACAAGTTGGTGGCGGGTGGATGTACAGGTTAACTCATGCGGCTGTCTGGCACAGCATGGCATACATTAGTGACTGACCTCTCTCCCTTTCCATCCTCGCATTACTCAGTAAATGTCCTAACAAGCCGAGAGATTTGCAATGCCCTATACCATGAAAGTCTAAACTGTAAATCATTTTAAACATTTATACTTCGAACTTCTACCGCGAGAACTTGAAATCTTTTGGAGCTGTTTTATCATTTATTGTAGTTTAATTAATTAAAATCACATGACTCTCATAGCTGGAATGTAATTTAAAGTCAATGTTTTAATTCAAGGAATGTTTGAGAGGGTACTGTGTGTATTTCACCTACTGATGATTTAATTTCAGCGTCTTCTTTCAATTTACAAAATCTTTAAAAAATTGAAAATAAATGACAAGTACATTCTAAAATAAAGGTTAGAGCTCATCAAATGTCGTAAACTGGAAGTTTAAAAATCAGACAAGTCCAATAATGGACATTCCGAAAGAGATACGCCTGTTTTTCGTCTACATCGAGCGACATGTATTGCCATAGAGTACTAAAGTCTTCACTGAAGTGAACGTGTAAAAATCTAGTGATTCTTCAAAAGACAAATTCGTCCAACGTCCTCTAGGCAAAGGACGAATATGTCAAAATCTAGTCCGGTTCTAATGAAATAAATTGCCATAATTTTGGCTTTATTGCTGTCTTCTTGAGTTCATAGGCATATTGATGCAGTTAGTTGTTTACTATTTTGAAGCTGTTAAACATGACAGTACATCAAAATGAATATTTATATGAATATGTAATTGCTGAAGAAGGGAATGAAAGACAAAAGAAGATGTGCAAGCAAACGTAAAAGAACGTGCACATCATGTTGGAAAGCTGATTCTATGATGTACTGGTGGTGATGGCTGCAGGCATGTCACATTTTGCAATTTTTGTGACTTTAGCTTTGTATATTGTTACTTGGGATGATATCCAGGACATGAAAGCGCACTTGATGGCCGTGATCGTTAAGTTACGGTGGTAAGTACCAGTACTATGGATCTTGGCTAACTCATATGATGAGGAAGAAGAAAAAATAAAGAGCGCTTTACGACTCATATACATTACAATGAGCATCCACAAATCGGTGGACCTCCAAAATATTTGGCTATACTTGTGTGAACCTGAAAATTAAACATTTATGTAAACAGGTTTTCGAAAGACTGGGACCTCTTGCACTATGCCACCATAATAAAGAAGATGTTGAATTGGAAGACGAAAACACCAGTTACTGAGATGAAGGAGAAATCGGCTATAGTAAGCTGTATGAGGTTAAACATTGTTTATTGGTTTAGAACAAACTCTTTGGTAATTTACCTAACGTGACAAGAAAGCGAAGCATGAAAGGAGAAAAATCAATATATTTTTATTCATTACATCATTTGAATATGTGCACTTTTAAATTAATGAAATATTTGATAGTTATTTATTTGTACGTTGTTTTACTAGTTTATGGGATTAAGCATGCTTTCATATTTTTCAAATAGATGGGCGTAAATTATCTTTAATTTTCTCCCAAAAATTCATTCCAAAGAGAAGTGTGAAACTTGGTAGTCAAGTAGAAACGCATAGTATGTATATATAAAATATGTCGTTAGTTTGTGCGATGAATGTGAAGTATATGTTTTTCCATTTCCTAATAAATCATCATTTTGTGCTAGTCGAGCTTTTGTTATCAACCTTCGAACTGCAATCGAAGTAATTCCAAATGAATCCTCTCACAACTGAGCAACGAATTGCAAAGAAATACTTTAATACCATATACTAAGATTCAAATTTGATTAAAAAATGTACCCAAAAGAATTTTTTTAATTATCTGCTTTACGTCGCCCGACACAGAGAGGTCTCATGGCGACGAAGGAGTAGGAAAGGCCTAGGAGTGGAAAGGAAGCGGCCGTAGTCTTAATTATGGTACAGCCTCAGCATTTGCCTGGTGTGAAAATGGAAAACCACGGAAAATCATCTTCAGGGCTGCCGACAGTGGGGTTCGAACCCACTATCTCCCGGATGCAAGCTCACAGCTGCGCGCCTCTAACCGCATGGCCAACTCGCCCGGTAAAGAAAATAATTAACTTCAATCTTTTATCAGTAGAAGTCATAGTCTTGATTTTGAAAATGCATTGTTTCATTATAGGATAGAAAATTTGGATAATTCTACAAAGAATCTAATCAGTGCAGTGGCCTAGCTGCAAGCTTGCAAATCGGATGAGTGTGGTTTGAATCCCAGTGGAACCTGTGCTGGTATTTTCACGTAAATAAAATCACGTGGCTTCAAGCAGTGCTATGGGTTTAAACCTCTAGTTAAAACTCAAAACAAACCAGAGTGGGTTTAGTAACCCCGTAAAATACCTGAAGCATTACGGTATTTGATTTTTTCTAATTGGGAATTTTTTTACAGTACTGTACTTAAGACCACCGAATATAATCGATTAAATATGAAAAACCTGCATATGAAGTGTAGTGAATTCGTTGTCACAGACTGTTACTGAGGTAGGTTTCAATTACTGCATTTCATGGTGAATGTGAAATTTCACTTCATTCTAAAAGGTATGTGAGTAAAAAATAAATAATGGCTATTAAGGAATTATTTTACGTTCTATTGTAACAATGGACATAGTTAGCCTAAATTATCAGGGACCTCATTTTCCAAAACGGAGAGGTGGAAGCCATATTTTCGGTTGAAGGGTTCTTAAATCCATATCACTACAGGAAATTGAACTTCGGTCTTCATTGTTTGAACTAAAAATTAAACTACAATCCAATACATTGCTGTTTATTACTTATATTTTCAGGAAAGGATTGTAAAATTCATTGTGGAACAAACCAATGTAAATCACGTTACTGGCACCAATACTATTTTCTTCAAAATTCTGAATTAAAAATGTGCTTTTCAAGAAGAGAATACATTCACTACCACCAAATTAAAGCTTAAAATAATTTATTGGGCTTTTGAATTTCTCAACATGTGATGATTTATATGATCAGTTTAATAAACTGAAGAGGTTAGATAGAAACGAAACAAAAATAAAAATTATATCATAAATCTGAACTTTATCATCATATTCTAAAGGCTTTGTCGCCGCAACCATAGATGTCTACCTTGAGCCAGTATTTTCAACTCTGAAGCAAGTTTTTGAAGTAAGACAATCTGGGTTGTACTCTTCCTCTTTTCTCTGCAATTATTCCTTCAATGATGTTACAGAGGAGATCTCCATGCCACAAAATGTGACCAATACATTTTATTTTCCGGTTTTCAAATTCAGTTATCAGACCCCGTTTATCCCCTATCTCTCTAAGGACTTCGATTTTGCTCTTTCATTTCATTCCAACTTACCCTCTGCTTTCTTCTCCAGATCCACATTCCAATTGCCTCTTGTATTTTCTTTTCCTGATTTCCCAATGACCAGCTTTTGCAACCATACAGAAGCACGCTCCATAGTGAGGCTTTTGCAAAGGCCTTCCGAGTTTGAACATCTATATGTTTGTTGGCCAGCAGATGCTTTTTTAATCTTGGAAGGCTCTCTTTGCCATTGCTACCCTTTTTGTGACTTCTGATTTGCTCCGATTATCACTCGTGATTACGGTTCCTAGGTCGAAAAACTGTTTCCTTCTCAGTGGAGGAAATGCCACTGGAATTTATAACTGCAAGCGTCTGGCCCATAATGGCCGGCTTGAGGCCAGTGTCTGTTCTCTAGGTTAGGGCCAGCTGTTAACCTAATTTTCAGAAGGCAACGGGAAGCCACTGCACAAGCAAATTTCCAAGATAACCAGCCATGGATAGAGGCTTGAGCGAAATCTGAATCTAAATACACAAAAGTGCGAGAGAGAAACAAGGTAAAATAATAATCAATACTCTAAAATAGGGCTTGTAAACGGACCATTTAGAAAATATAAAACTCTATGATAGACTCGATAGAGTAATATTGTGCTAAACTAACTAAACCTGTAGTCCATGTTCTAGAGCCTCGTGGTTCTGTCAAGATAACTTTGCTCAGTCAAATGACCTTTAGGTATTTAAGTGTCACAAGCTCAGCGCGACTACGTTTTCAGTAATGTCGCAAGCTCATCAGATGACGTCACGAGGCTGTTTAAGCCCATTTCAACCCTCAGGTCCGGATTGAAAGCCTTAGACGAGTCGGGAATCGGACATAAAGCCTCCAGGTAAAAGGTGGAGACGCTACCTGTTTAACACAGAACTTGCAATAACGCATAATTGGTTCATAAAAGGAAACTTGAACATACAGAAATTAACCTCATGTACGTGGTTTAGGGGATAAAAAGACCTCTGGTCCCAAAGAACTGGATTTGGAGGAGGACTTAGTATTCAAGAAAAATTAATGGAGGAGGACCTGCATCACCAACCCCACGTGTTTGCGAGGCTGATCGTGCTGTATAAGAAGAAGAATAAACAAGAAGAACACATGGTTTAGGATCACTCTTTTGAACTTTACGCTATACTAGATAATTGGAGATTTCCAGTTTGCCTGGTAAGCCATTCACTTTTAACAAACCGTAACTGTCAAAGAACCAAGAACATAGCACGGACTCTTATCTTCATAAAACATAGAATGAAATAGGCAATTTCGTGGTTGAGAGATTCTTATAGAACCATTCGTTTGTGTTAGGTTTGAATAACTTCTCTACCAGCTCTGAGTCTCAAAGACAGTTGTAGGGAAAATACGGTTCAATTTTTCGTCTTTGCCCATCTTAAGAGTACTCTTAATATACTATATAGTGCAGGGAGGCCGGCGAGAGGTGGCAATGCGAGAGCAGTGCCGACAATTTGTGGGAGGTCCCGCTGCGAATTGTTGAGATTCGCGATAAGGAAGCTTCTTTATGCTCTCCAGCAATGGAGCAGGCTAGGAACTGCGAGTAACTATGAGAGAAGGTGGTGAGGGACTTTAGTGAGTCAGTCTGGTCCCCGTTTCCTACCATCAAGGTAATCTGCCCCAGACTAGCTCAGTCGGTAGAGGATGAGAGCGGCTGACAGCCTTGAATGAGCCGCGTGTCAGTTAGGAGCCATTCGCTAGTCTGTGATGTGTCCTTCCGCAGAGCGTCAGTAATGCGTATGACATCCTTGAATACGGAAGCTATCTAGTAATGAAATGGCGCATGGCTTTTTTGTGCCGGGAGTGTCCGAGGACATGTTCGGCTCGCCAAATGCAGGTCTTTCGATTTGACTCCCGTAGGCGACCTGCGCGTCATGATGAGGATGAAATGATGATGAAGACGACACATAAACCCAGACCCCGTGCGAGAGAAATAAACCAATGATGGTTAAAATTCCCTACCCTGTCGAGAATCGAACCCCGGAGCACTGTGACCAAAGGCCAGCACGCTAACCATTTAGCCATGGAGCCGGACAGCTATGGAGTGAACTGTGATCTTGTAATTAACTGTAAATTGTGATTTAGTACTGGTACGTGTATTCGGAGGACACCGCTAACCCGGGTTCGAATCCATTCGTGCACTTGTAGTGGTTCCTTACAGCGTATATCCTTATGATTTTCTATGCTAATTAACTGAACTCACCCAGCAAATGGCCGTGCGTTTGGGGTCACGCAGCTGTGCTTTTGCATTCGGGAGATAGTGGGTTCGAACCCTACTGTCGACAGCCCTGAAGATAGTTTTCCGTGGTTTCCCATCTTCACACCAGGCAAATGCTGGGGCTGTACCTTATTTGAGGCCACGGCCGCTTCCTTCTCACTTCTAGCCCTTACCAACCCAATTGTCACCATAGGACCTATCTGTGTCGGTGCAAGGTAAAGCAAATTGTAAAAAAAAAAAAAAAAAAAATGAACTCAAGAATGAATAGATACCATGTTATTTAAAATAATAAATTGTTATTTCATTTTCTTACAATATTAGGAGAATGGTAGGCTCTCACCAATGTGGTCATAGCTCGAATCGAAGGCAGAAAGATATGGGATTTTCAAATGAAGAATACGTCATTGTGGTTCGGATACCACATAAAACTACAGTTCTGTGGCTATGATCACGATATCAGCAGTGCCGTCAGACTGCAAACATGCTTTCCTACTATCTACATATTACTTGAGCACTGAATACGAAGGGTTAAAATTTACTTTTAGAACATCATTGTCACCATCACGATTCGATTTAGCATGGAACGTTGGTTAACAAGCTCGGCCGCAAATGTTTGTAATTATATTCATAATTAGGACTCAATTATTTTAGGTGATCAAACGGCTTGGCGTCTACAAAAACTGAATTATACTCTCTGATATATTTGTTAATTAAAAAGTCGATATGTAAATTGCCAAACAAGTTGCTTCTTTGCTTTCCTCATCGATATTCATAGCCAGGAATTTAATATTTACTTGACAGGGTATATTACTCTGAAATAATTACAAAAATATTGACTCTGTTTCACAGAAGCTCCTCATTAACATAGCACAGGCAATTTTTTGCCTCATCTGGTACACAGCTGGTGCATATAAAACTCTCTATATAGTTTTCCTTCTTGATTAATAACTGCCGAAAAGTAAGAGCTTAAATTCTTATAGCAGGCAATGACATACAAGAATGACAAATTTGAAAGAAACCTGGTGATTTGGGATTCCTGGCTGATGAACCAAGTCCTTGAAAAGCCAAATGTTGTAGGAGACAAAAGCTGTACGTCTATCAATTATTTTGTAAAACTGCACATGTCTGAAAAGCAGAGATGTGACATGTGTTGCTTTTTTAATAAATAATGGGAAATAACTTTTAATTTTTCACTCGGAACTTTATTCTAGTCTGCCAATTTACAATATATGACATAAGTTTCTTTCACTCTTTTCTCTTCTGTACGGGGTGGACCGGTTGAGACTCTCACTGTAAAGATCACTAAGTTATATTCTGCTGGAATGTACGGCACTTCCTTATGGCCGGTTTAAACGTAAGACAGCGTTTAGTACAGTAAAAAATGGCAATTTGTCACTCAAGTCAGTTGATTCAGTCGTTCTTGCGTCGTCAACTAGACCAGAGATAAGATGATCGTCCACCAACAGCGAGTAAAACTTCTTAGTGACGATATTCGTTGCGTGTTAGATCAGTAGCGGCGATAGGAGTTAGAAGGGGGGGGGGGCACAAAAATAAAAAAAATACCTGGCGGTGGGGGGTGCCGGAGTAGTACATCAAAAATGGAAAGAAAAACAACCTAGAAAATTGTACTTTTTTAATGCTCCCTGAGCAAATTTCGATAGAGGCGCAAAGGTTGAGTCTACTATATTTAGTGCGATAATAATAGTACTATATAATAACACTCACCAGTGGGACAATAATTACATATGTATTACAATTAAATAGAAGTTTGGCGTGATTATACAATTAAAACACCATTCAGTGTTTGACTGTACACTAACAAAGTAAGATACTAGATAGAACTACAGACACATTTACTGAATGAAACTAGTAGATTAATGAATGCGCGCAGCAAGTGGATGAATCACACCTCAGTGTCCATTACCTTGGCAAAAATACACCTCTGCTACCCTTAATCTGAGTCCATACAACACGCTGCCGCACGAGTCTCCACTACTTGCTGTGGCGCTGTACGAATCGGTTAGCTGCAATGAATGACATTTTGTGCGTATTTCCGCTGAGTATTTTTCTTAATAATTAACATAAAGAAATTAAAATGAAAAAATAATAGGGACTGTCCAATTTGATTTTATTTACAATTCCTTGTTTGAGGTGATTTTTAAGATAACTGTTAGGTTCTTCAATCTGCCCAAAATTAAAAAAGTCAGTTGGCTGAAATGGACTAAAATGTTTTCCTCCAGAAAGTGGAGGGGCGATTGGCCCTCCTCGCTTCCCCCACCCTAGTCACCGCTACTGTGTTAGATTACATTTTAGAGGAAATTGAGGATTAGATGACCGAAATTAGGAGCTAAAACGGATAACCAGAAGGAATTATGTCGGAACAAGAATAATTCTTTTTAAATAATTAGCCGAGGAGGATCGACAGAAATATTTGTTAATAGCCGGGCTGAGCAGCTCAGACAGTAGAGCGCTAGCTTTCTGACCCCAACTTGGCAGGGTTGATTCTGGCTATTTCAAGGTGCTGAAATACGTCAGCCTCGTGTCGGTAGATTTACTGGCATGTAAAGAAACTCCTGTGGGACAAAATTCCGGCACCTCAGCTCTCCGGAAACCGTAAAAACAGTTGCTGGGACGTAAAGCGAATAACATAATTTATTTGTTAACCTTGCGAACATTTAATGAGTTACTGCATAAAATTGAACCTTTGATACAAACGAGAGATACTATCATGCACCTGTTCGCACGTGGTAAGTAGCAAGTACAGTGCTTCCCCCGCTACACCGATGGGTGTGCTCGCGGTTTGTGGGAGGTCTTTCGATTTGACGCCCGTAAGCGACCTGCACGCCATGATGAGGATGAAATGATGAAATGGTTCACAGAAGGCCGTAGAACACGATGAGATAGGCCTGGTCGCACCACCCAGACCACCCCCCTGAAGATCGACACCGCGTCTGAATGGCATTGCAGGACAGATCTGCGTCCTCCTCGGCTTTGGCGCAAAAGTAGAACAGTGTAACACATCGTATACTAAAAAACCTTCAGACATAGAGGTACTTAAGCTACATATGTCACGACAAGGAATAAGGCTAGTAACGTAATCATATTTTATAGCTTTCAAAGCACTCTCACAGTATTTGAAGGATGTTTCGTACATAGATCTCTTAGCTGTGAATTGGCGCAAGTGCATAGTTCTTAGCTGACTTCTTTGCTAGATTCAATTTCCTAGTAAGTTTCTTCAATTTCTCCCTACTTCCACAGCCATTTCTAACTCTATTTCTTTCCAATCTGCATCTCCTTTGTCTCTTTTATTTCTCTGTTATAAAAAGGTGGGTCTTTATCGTTTCTTAGCACATTTAAAGGTACAAACCACCGGGCGAATTGGCCGTGCGGTTAAGGGCGCGGAGCTGTGAGCTTGCATCCGGGAAATAGTGGGTTCGAGCCCCACTGTCGGCAGCCCTGAAGATGTATTCCCGTGGTGTCCCATTTTCACACCGGGCGGATTCTGGGGCTTTACCTCAATTAACCCACGGCCACTTCCTTCCCAGTCCTAGGCGTTTCCTATCCTATCGTCGCCGTAAGACCTATCTGTGTTGGTGCGACGTTAAGCCAATGCAAAAAAAAAAGTACAGACCTGTTTTCACATTCCTCAACAATTGCTTTAAACCCATCCCAGAGCCTGTTTACACTTTTATTGACAGTTTTGCGCCGATCATACTTACTTATTTTTTTAAACTCCCTCATGCCTCTTTTTCAGCCATACGGTACTGCTTAATAGTCCTACTTTTACGACCTACCTTTCTTTAACATTTATTTTAACTACGACAAGAACTGCTTCATGATCACTAATACCATCCATTACTTCGGTTTCTCTATAGAACTCATCTAGTTTTACCAGCACCACGTCCAGGATATTCTTCCCTATGATTGGTTCCATCACTTTCTGAATCAGCTGTCCTTCCCATATTAACTCATTTGCCATATGTCGGTCATGCTTCCTGTCATTCGTATTGCCTTTCCAATTGACATTTGGTGAAATGAGACCACCTGCTACAATCACATTCCATTTCGTGCCGTTTCTCACATATCTCATTATCTTATCGAATAATTCTCAATCAGCGTCAGCACTACCCTTTCTTGGTCTATACACTCCAAAGATATCAAGTTGCTATTATCTTTAGAGATGAGCCTTACAGCTACAATTTCATGTTTGTCATCTTTAACTTGTTCGTAGGTTAGAAATTCTACTTTCACCAGAATGAATACTCCCCCTCCTACCATTCCTATCTTATCTGTACGATACACACTCCATTTCCATTAGAAAATTTCTGCATCCATTAAATCATTTCTCAGGCATGATTCAACTCCTATTACAATATCTGTTAAGAATAAATCTAGTAAATTACTACATTCTGTTCCTTTACAGTACTTCTATAGTTCAACATTAACAATTTTATGTCATCCCTGCTTGACTTCCAGAACCAATTACCCTTATTTTTTTTTCTATTTTGCTTTACGTCGCACCGACACAGATAGGTCTTATGGCGACGATGGGAGAGGAAAGGCCTAGGAAGTGGAAGGAAGCGGCCGTGGCCTTAATTAAGGTACAGTCCCGGCATTTGCCTGGTGTGAATATGGGAAACCACGGAAAACCATCTTCAGGGCTGCCGACAGTGGGGCTCGAACCCACTATCTCCCGATTACTGGATACTGGCCTCACTTAAGCGACTGCAGCTATCGAGCTCAGTAATTACCCTTATCACCACTCCCTAGACCACTTCGTTTCCCTGAATGTACCTCCTTATAACCCTTTTAAACACGTTTCCTAACGTATACGTACCACTACCGTTTAAGTGGAGCCCATCTGAGCGCAGATCACTATCTCTTACCCACTCATTAGGATCTAGAAATCTCACTCCCAGTTTCTTAACTACCTACTCCATAGTCTCATTTAAATTCCCAATCATCTTCCAGTCAGTATCTATCCTACACAGTATTCCATTGATAACAAACTCATCTTCCTTAAACTTCACCCGTGCTACATTTACCAGATGCCTCACATCCACAACTTTGTTGGTACTTATACCATAGAGTTAGTAAATAATACAATAGATGTAGCACTGGCGCTGCAGTCGCGTGCGAAGTTCAACAAGCGCGCTGTCTGGCAAAAGCTAGATTGCTTGGCACTGTCACGAGTGGAGTTTCTCGATAAATTGAAGTCTTATATAACTCTTAAGGAAAATGTCAGTCTCTTGGGCAGCTTATGGCTGCGCAGGGAGGTTTATAAAGAGACATGGCGGATCATTTCACAGGTATATTTATTTGAAAAGCATTTTCGAGCGAATAAAGTAATAATTTGTTTGACACTTATCGTCATGTGGTTTGGCCTACTTGCGCTGACTTTGTGGTTTATTTCCCTGTCGGCGTGAACGAGACTGTTTGAACTTTACCATGAAGACTTGAATTAATGTTTCAGGAAATACACAGTTCAAAAAATTAGAGGAACGTGTTTTTGAACTATGCCATGCTCCACAAAACAATACGTCACACCCAGGTGTATTACCAACTAAACCATCATTCTTTACCGTTGAAGTATACAAAAGTACGTCGATGGATTCGTGTTCGTGTTCAAAAAACAAACGGAAATGTCCAAACAGGGGTGAAAACAAAGTGTTAACAGTCCTCCACGGTGGATTTTTATTACAGTTGGAGAGGTTCAGTATGGTGTATTGTACCGGTTACGACCTGTACATGAGTATTTTTTGAGTATAAATGACATTTAATTATCACGCGCAATGTTCTGAGCACGCCTGGTTTGTTTACCGTCAGCGGGGCAAGCAAGCGAGTGAAGGACAGCTGTGAGCTGTGACGTAGTCACAGGGGCTAGCTAGACCGCCCGCCCGTCACACCACGTGTTCCCAGCCTGGACTCGTATATTCTAGACTCCACGTCACATCTTCCGGAATGTTCGACGGGGAAAATTTTGTAACTCCCGTAATAATTATGCTATCGGCTTGAGCGATATGTCATCTTGTTTAGGATCACCTGAACGTCGCAATGCTCGAGTTTCAAGTAAATTCATCGAGGGATTCAGGAGATATTCAGTCAAGCCGTATTGTGACGTAGATGTTTCGGATCGAATAAAAGGAGGGCCCACTGTAGTCTGTTCACTCAGTTACAGCTGAGTAGTCAGCGTGGACACTCTCGCTGCTACTATCGTCGTGTAGTGACAGTCCCGACGAGGAACTCTGTAATTTTCTAAGTATTCATAAAGTGAACTTGTATTTTTTCCGAGTGTGGGAGAACGAGTTCTTCCAAGTATTCTCAAGTGGACTCGCAATATTTTGAGTGTTAAAGAACATTTTCTAAGTCTTCATAACTGAACTTACAATATTTACGGGTGTTCAAGACTGGAACTTTTCCAATTATTCATAATTGGACTTGTATTATTTACGTGTGTTAAAGAACGAATTCTTCATAAATTGAACCTGCAATATTTGCGAGTGTTAAGAGACTCATTCCTCTAATAAACAGTGAATTATAAACTTTGCTAGTGATGATCTCTGAATGTGCTCAAAGTTCCCGTAAGCATAAATTTGTGATTTTGCCGGTGATGGACCCTAACTTCATTTAAAACATAAATTTACTATATCACCTGTGTTTTTTCAAAGATTTGGATACCTTGCCAGTGATAGACTATAAACTTATTCATGTGGATGGACTTGTGTTTTTCGACCGTGTTTATTCAAAGACTTGGATACCTTGCCAGTGATAGACTATAAATTTATTCATGTGGATGGACTTGTGTTTTTCGTCCGTGTTTATTCAAAGACTTGGATACCTTGCCAGTGATAGACTATAAGTTTATTCATGTGGATGGACTTGTGTTTTTCGTCCGTGTTCATTCAAAGACTTGTACCTTCGCCAGTGATGAACTTTAAATTTAATCATAGTTTCATGAGAAGGGACTTGTGTTTTTTGCCAGTATTTATTCAGAGACGAAGACTTTTGCTAGTGGTGAACTCTGAAATTATTTATCATCCTCGTATACAGAGACATATCCCAAGGGAGTTGCTTTACGTAGCAGCAAATTTCTGACACGAGGCTGAATATTTGAGCACCAAATATCACTGGACTGATCTAGGGTCGAATCTGCCAACTTGGGCTCAGAAAACTAGTGCCTTAACCGTCGGTGACAGTATTTTGCCTACTTTCATCCAAATTCGCCAACCGCGCGAGTTGACTGTGTGGTTAGGGGCGCGCAGCTGTGAGCTTGCATGCGGGAGATAGTGGGTTCTAACCCCGCTGTCGGCAGCCTTGAAGATGGTTTTCCGTGGTTTCCCATTTTCACACCAGGGGCCGTAACTTAATTAAGGTCACGGCCACTTCCTTCCCACTCCCAGGCCTTTCCTCTCCCATTGTAGCCATAAGACCTGTCTGTGTCGGTGCGACGTGAAGCAAACTGTAAAAAAAATCTCACCAAAGTTGTTATTCCTAAAACCCGCTTATTCGCCTCGTACGAGAGAGAATGTTTTCGGACGTTGAGCAGAATTATGCTGAAGTCCTGTTAATTTATTGTATTTACACAAAGGATAGTGAAATATACGTATCCCCATTCTAAAAGTATGTTGTTAGAAGACTTAACATGAACAGTAAACTGGTTTTGTTTACTTAACTGCAAATGAACACCGTCGTCCCTTATCAAGCATTTGTCATGTATTTCTTATTTTTTAGGTCTTTGTTTCTACTGGAAAGAAACGTCGCAAGTATACTGTAGTCTCTGAGAATGTTTACATGTAAACATTTAAACCATATAAATATCCACACAGTTTTAAAAGTCCCCTATTTATATCGATGAGCACAGCGGACCGAGCGTTTTGCCAAACAGCTGAGATTTCAAAATGCTCCGCTGCGGTGGCGCCGCTGCTACTTGTAGTGTATTATTTACTAACTATGACTTATACCTGCTTGCGTTACGTTGTTGGTACTGAACCGTTCCGTTCATGGTCAAATAGTGATGAAGTGCAGGTAATTAAAATATGCAGA
Organism: Anabrus simplex; assembly: GCF_040414725.1. Taxonomy (NCBI): domain Eukaryota; kingdom Metazoa; phylum Arthropoda; class Insecta; order Orthoptera; family Tettigoniidae; genus Anabrus; species Anabrus simplex. Next base: position 347,435,926 of record NC_090269.1, on the reverse strand, counting down.
TGAGACCATATAAAAATAACATCAGATTTTATGTTATGGTGCAATAGTATGCAACATTGCGCGCTTTTTAAGAGATCAGAGCGTCAGTAGCAAGGTGGAGTTCCCAGCATGGATAATACATTTTTATGAACCCACGCGAACCACTTACTCATAGCGTACAATGCCAGCATCTTCATGAGAAACCGCGGGAGAATTCAGCTTGGAGGGAAAGGAAATTCGCTGGATATCTCTGCCCACACAAGGAATAGCGAGATTCAAAAATAATAGCTGGAATGAGCATAATTTGAGCACATTTTGATATGTCACATGAATGTATTAATAATCTCTACGAATTAATGCATAATTACCTCGAGCACCGTGAGAGAAATTGCTTTCCCGTGAGCGCGCATTTGAAGTGGACCACACAGCAGGAACCTCGCGGGCGTGGGTAACGCTCTTTCATAAATACAGCGCGCGTGGGATGCGAGATGCATTCCCTGTGCGCATCGCTGACTGTAAGCTGTACATGTGTGACGGCAGCTCATCGTCCAGAAGACAGCTTTAATCTCCAAGTGTTGCAGTTAGAGATACTGCATTGTCCTAGTGACATGTAAGTAACAGTCTCATTAGATGTAAACAGGAATTTTGAACAGTAAACTGATTTAACTGCTTTCTTTAGAAACATTTCTTTGCCAGTAATTACTCTTCGCAGAGTTGTATACCCTATTGCAGTCCGATGCTAATGTGTTCTCATCTAGTGTTACAAGTTAGTGTATGCTCGGAAAGACAGTACAGCTTCAATTATTTCAGTATAATCTCGGTCAACTGTAAGCTCCATTTGTATAGGAGAATCTTGTGTACTGTTTATCTTTATAAAACAGGTGAGTCAAGCTAGCTAAAGGGAATGAGTCTGATGGCTAGAGGGGAACCTAGGAATCTAAATAAGGATACGAAATAATGTGGCTTTTCCTTACAGTTATCTAACATCAAAAATTCACCTGCTACTACCAGTTCATCACGCTGGGAGTGCTGGTACGAGCCAGACAACGGGGACATCCGTCATCGCAGACAGGCGATGATCGAGGGCCCGCTGGCAGCGTGCATCATATTCAGTCAAGGCACCGTAAACAACCAGGAGGCGGGGATCAACTCAACAGTACCAGTGTCGAGCTGAACAACGCAGATCCTCATGATGGCGCCAATCCCGAACCCCGAACTGCTGCCTTCCATCAACAGCATTAGCATGAGTTGCTAAATCTCATGTCCGCCAGGAGAACTGCTCAGGTGTATTTACAGATGAAGGTCAGGCAAATCCTAACTTATCAGCATGGAGTAGAAATAGGGTAGTTTCAATAACTTAAAGATGTAAATTAAAGCCTTCAGGCGAATATGTAAATAGTAAGTGTGTCCTCGGGCACTTGTATATAGACTATGCTCAGGACGTGTACGATTAGGATAGTTTAATTTTGCATGTTATAATTTCTCGATTTTTGGTTTCATTTGTGTATTAAGTTGTTGTATATAAGGTCTTCAGTCAATGAAGAAAGGGTAGTCATTATTTCATAAAAAAACAGACTTGCGCAGTCTGAGATTTTTAATAGGCAGACCGAGAGTCTTAGGGCCTAGCTAGAAATGCATGAGGCATGTTTAGATATATGTGGTTTTGTTGTCAGACGTATTGTTATAAGATCTTCAGTATTTCCTTTAATCTTGCTCGGAGTTGAGCCTGCCATGAATTCACTCATAAATAAATAAGGGACGAGAGATATGTGTTTGATAAGCCCAGAAATGATAGATAAGAGCCCTAAATTGCGCGATGTACGCAAGTATGAGGTGTGAAATGATATTTATATGTGCAGACAAAATGCACGGGATTGTAAAGGTATAAAGTTCTAGATGAGCTTGAATTATGAATAAATTAGAGTGCTGTGATTCACACTGTATGTTACAAGAATATGTGTGGTACTTACACGTGAGTTGTGTTAATAAGAGGGCATGGTAATTAATGAACGTAACTGGGGCTGTGAATTTGTGAATGAGGGTCTCGCCAGTGCGAGTTTACAAACTGTCAGCCGCTCGTAAATCACGCCATGCTCATGATGGCGTTCGACTCTGATGCAAACTCCCTGGGTAGCAAGGGAATGGTTTCTGACGTCACTCTCAGAGGGAACTCTCTCTACACGTCTGGTCTGAACAATGAAATATCTGTCTACGGAAAGAGGCTTTGACCTGATTCTTATAGGCCTTTAAAATGTGAAATGTATACACGGTTGCCTGTACCGTTAGTACATGCATTTAGAGATTCATTATCAGTCTGCGCATTGTTGATAAATTGGTTTTCCATTGTGTTGTAATTAGAGATGCTGCATGTCTTTCAGTGGAGTCAGGAGTTCGAGTTTTTGATGTTATGTATTTTGTGTTGCATATTTTAGTGTTATGTGCGTGTGTTAACTTTATGTCCTGCAGCATAATATTCGTAGGGATAAATTTTTATATTATTTGTGTAAGCCAGTTGACTTTCCCTAGATTCATTATTTGTTTCATTTCTGTTGAGGTTAGCATTTGTCTGAACCGAAAGAATAACCTGATAACCAGATTGCCGCTGCATCTAAGGACGGAGATGCAACATTAGCTCGGACGACGACCAGAGATCCCAATTTTTAATGTCATTATTGATGAAGAAGGAGTATTTGTATAGAATTTGTTTATTAATTTAATTTGAGTTATCAAAGCTCTCATTTTGTAATAAATATTTGTTTTATAAACCGAAATTTGCAACTCACGCATTTTTTATTTTAGCTTGTATTAGTTTATAACCTGATCGAACAATTCCTCTTCTTTTTTATTGTTTCGCTGACCCATTTTACCCACTTACCTTATTCCAACTGAGTTATGCTGTGCTGCAGAAGAGGATTTACGATTCAGGTAAGCTGTGTGCCAAGGTTACTCATCATTTGGTGAGTAAGTTTATCCACTATAATGTACCTGGTTGGTTCTCAGCATTTTCTTGATAGCAACCAGGGCATTGTAGGGCACAGTACCAAACCTAAAACACTACCACTTACTCCTTTCCCTCCTCCTTCTCTTCAATTTTCTTCACCATCTGTGAGTATATAATTTTTTACCTCCTCCGAACGTTTATCTCGGGTGTTCTTACTTTCTTATCTGCCGATGTCCCGTTTATATGTTATTATCCTGATTGCATCTCGGCCTTGTATATTGGCGGTTATAATTCTTCAAAGTCTTCTTCTGTTTGTTTATATCAATTTGGTTTGGGAGTCTTGTTTTTGAGTAATGTGTGGATTTTGTTTGAAGCTATTCCCTGATTCATTCTATCTAGGTGTCTCAGGAATTTGATTCTTGCATGCCCATTCTTTCACACTGCTGTATATCTATTTGTCTGTCACAATGTTTAACCACACTGCATGGAACTTGTATCCAATTCATCAGTAAATAACTGTTATGAGGAATATTAACTAGTATTTTATTTACATTTAGGGAAAGTGAAGGGTGCAAAGGTTACATTACTTTTCCATTTCCTTCATTTCCATATCAGTAATACTGTTTAACATATTTAAAAAAATACATTTTAAGATTATTATTTCACCAATGCTCTAGACCGTCACCGTAAGAATTAATATACATTTGAAAGAAAAGTCATGAAATTGTCTTTCTTCAGTCAAACTTTATTGCATTTAGAAGTATTAGAATTATACAAGCTATCTTGCGATCAATCGCATTCATTATTATTATTATTATTATTATTATTATTATTATTATTATTATTATTATTATTATTATTATTATTATTATTATTATTATTATTATTATTATTATTATTATTATTATTGAATATCCAAAGCAGTTTCGAACCCTATTTTACATAGTATACGAGGGTTATAGTTAAAATGCATATTCAGTTGTACAATGAAAATGAATCCATTTATCTAATCGGCGGAAAATTAAGTGGATGAAGTTAGTAAAATATTCGTAACAGCATGACTTCTTAAACAAATGATACAGTGGTTCGGTAATTCAATGTTGCAATAATTTAAATGAGAGTTCAAATCATCCCTTCTTTTCTTTTTATGCAGCATATTTGAACAATAGGTGCTCCACGTTTGTGAGGATCCACGGACACACATGCAGCCATCAGGACGATTGATTCCAAATCGATGAAAATAATAACGAAATTTGCCATGACCAAATCGCATTCAAATATATCAGTGAATTTTCACTCACATGACTGCTAGAATTTCTTCAGAAACCTCCTAGTTTCTAAAACCCTCTAACATGCTGCTATATGTAGGCCAGCGTTCTATGTACCGGAATTCAAACAGTTGAGGAACAAAACTCTCACAGCCTCAATTGATCGATCAGTCCAAAATAGACCAACTTCAATGCTACTATGATCGTTGTGACGAAAAGTCACTTGGATGCGGGATTAAGTGGTGCGAGGGGTAAACATGGCTGCTGCGCATGCACCAATCTCAAGTCTCAAGGTCTGACAATGAACATCTGTTCCGTCCACGATGACTCTTCCAAACTCTCGTCCTGTTGTGATGTTTCAAAGTGGTAGGGCTTTTGTGGTTTAGTTTCACATTTACTGTAAGTACTACATAAGTAATGAACAGGCATCTGATTCAGAGAGCTCGCACTGCCTATCACGACTAATGATTCAGCTTAGTGTAGTCCTTATTTGTTACTCGTGCCATACCTAGAAGCAGCCGCGACTTCTCGTCAGACGCAGGTAGTAGACATGTGCAAGGAGTGATATGACAGCTGTCAGCCAGAACTGTCCCATCCCCAAAAAGTAAATAATTTATTTAAAGATGAAATACATTTCCAATAATATGCAAAAACAAGGAAAGGAAACAGGAGAAAATAGGGAAATTCCTACGAAAGTGAGTGTATGACCATTGTAAATTAATCCTTCAGTGAAAATATATTAAGCAATAATTCAATGAAAGTCACTGTGGAAAAGAATCAAACCGAGCAAGTTTGCCTTCCTGTTCTGTCGTGATATATCTCGCACGTCCTCATTACATCACATATACAGTGATAGCAGAATTTCCCACTAAAACAAGTTATTGGGAGAGAGAAATATGAGACCTGTCAGGTAATTGTAGTTAGTATGCGGTATAAAGTTTATGTGTCTGCAGTATGATAGGGGTCTAACCGCAAAGCAGGGACTTGGGGTAATGAAACGGAATGCCCACCCATGTTTTATGAGGAACAATTTACGGCGTTAATTCTGCTGTCGTTTTAGTAAACCTTCCCTTGCGTAGTGGCCATATATCACTCAGCAGGATGCGATATTAATAGACTGCTTGCACCTCCTACGGACAGATAATTGTCACCAAGTATATTTAATAGGTTCATCATTTATAACATAAATCCGTTCGATAAATATTACATAGTATCTTGGTGGAGATGGTTCATCTTAAAGAGATGTCAGAGTGTCAGCACCTTGTTGCAAAAGCTGAAGAAAGAAGGTTTTTGTTTTTTAAGAACGAGGTTAAGAAAGGGAAGGATCTTGGATGGCATTGTGATAAATTGATAATCACTCTAGACCTCGTGAACTTCATTCAGACGGAAGGGGGGGGGGGAGGATTTGATGGAGAACGGCCTCGCACAGTGCAACTGATAAAGTTCTCGCGGTCAGTGAGGGTGATTATGTTTTTCGCCGGACTGAGTAGTTCAGGTGGTAGAACGATGGCCTTCTCAACACAACTGACTCAGTCCCAAGATATTTGAAAATTCTCAGATTCACCATTCTCGTATCGGTTGTTTTAGTGGCACGTAAATGGACTCCTGCAGGACAAAATTCTGGCTCTTCAGTGTCTTCGAAAAATTTACAATTGTAGTAAGTGGGTTGTAAATACAATAATAATATTATTATTTTATCGAAAAATAACGATGATAGGTAATGTTCATAACAATAATAATGATAAGAAGAAGAACATGAACGTCATGAGAGAGTGGGGAAAGGATATCCAGGCATAAACATCGGGACTGATGGGAATAAAATCAAAGTGAAATGTTTGGCTTTCGCAGATGACCTATCAACACTAAGAACAAGGAGCAAACGAGGTATGCTATTGAGACATTACTCAGAATAGCATCACAGGCAGGCCTTCAGTTATCATTCGAGGAAATCAAATAAATGCAGAATTTTTCAGCAAAAGTGCAAGACAGATAAAATTGAATATGGGGCAATTTCATAAGTACCATTTTTTTAAATACCTTGGAGAAATAAAATTTCCTTCGGGATTAGACAGTTTGGCCAATACAGAAATGGCTTCAGAACTTCAGAGAGCATTAGACTAACAAGGAATCACTAGAATAAACGACTAATATCACGTAATGATAAATTGAAACATTACAAAACAGTTGTCCTACTGGAATCTCTATATGCATCAGAAACCTTAACTTTAGGAGGTCATTCTATAATTTCAGCTATTGAGAAACAAGAACGTAAAATTATTAGGAACATTTTCGGACTCATACAAGAATATCGAATTTAGATCCAAAGGCGAACTGTAGATCTCTATAGTCACACAGATAGTTTCATCAATATTGTACGGAGGAGACGTTTGGCATTTTTTGGATACATATTTAGGATGGATAATAATAGACTCACAAAAAAGATTATTCAGTGTAATAAATAATTTATTATTTTCGAAACAGGAGAATAAGTTGGCTGGAGGAAACAAGAGGGGACCTGAGTGAATTGAACATCGGTGAAGACATCATGAAAAATCGCGAAGTCTTCAGGAACTCAGTAAATAAATACACATTTGTGGTGAAAACTAGCAGTAGGGCTGATACAAAGTGGTCAGAAGAACGGAAGAGGAAATACAGTGAGTTCATGAAGAGATTTTGAAAGAATCGTAGGAAGACGAAAGTCATCAAGCCAGCGAACAAATCCCAATGCGCTCTATCAATGGACATAACGAAATAATAATAATAATAATAATAATAATAATAATAATAATAATAATAATAATAATAATAATAATAATAATAATAATAATACATACATACATACATTATCATTATAGACTGTTATGCCTTTCAGCGTTCAGTCTGCAAGCCTCTGAGAATTTACTAAACGTCGCCAAAATCCTCGATTTGCAACTAGTGTTGTGGCCTCATTTAGTTCTATACCTCTTATCTTTAAATCGTTAGAAACCGAGTCTAACCATCGTCAACTTGCTCTCCCTCTACTTCTCTTACCCTCCATAACAGAGTCCATTATTCTCCTAAGTAACCTATCCTCCTCCATTCGTCTCACATGACCCCACCACCGAAGCCGGTTTATGCGTACAGCTTCATCCATCGAGTTCATTCCTAAATTAGCCTTTATCTCCTCATTCCGAGTACCCTCCTGTCATTGTTCCCACCAATTTGTACCAGCAATCATTCTTGCTACTTTCATGTCTGTTACTTCTAATTTATGAATAAGACATCCTGAGTCCACCCAGCTTTCGCTCCCGTAAAGCAAAGTTGGTATGAAAACAGACCGATGTAAAGATAGTTTCGTCTGGGAGCTGACCTCCTTCTTACAGAATACTGCTGATCGCAACTGCGAGCTCACTGCATTAACTTTACTACACCTTGATTCAATCTCACTTACTATATTACCATCCTGTGAGAACACACAACCTAAATACTTGAAATTATCGACTTGTTCTAGCTTTGTATCACCAATCTGACATTCAATTCTGTTGAATTTCTTACCTACTGACATCAATTTAGTCTTCGAGAGGCTAATTTTCATACCATTCTCATTGCACCTATTTTCAAGTTCCAAGATATTAGACTGCAGGCTTTCGGCACAGTCTGCCATTAAGACCAAGTCGTCAGCATAGGCCAAACTGCTTACTACATTTCCACCTAACTGAATCCCTCCCTGCCATTTTATACCTTTCAGCAGATGATCCATGTAAACTATGAACAGCAAAGGTGAAAGAATACAGCCTTTTCTAACTCCTGTAAGTACTCTGAACCAAGAACTCATTCTACCATCAATTCTCACTGAAGCCCAATTGTCAACATAAATGCCTTTGATTGATTTTAATAATCTGCCTTTAATTCCACAGTCCCCCAGTATGGCGAACATATTTTCCCTCGGTACCCTGTCATATGCTTTCTCTAGATCTACGAAACATAAACACAACTGCCTATTCCTCTCATAGCATTTTTCACTTACCTGGCGCATACTGAAAATCTGATCCTGACAGCCTCTCTGTGGTCTGAAACCACACTGGTTTTCATCCAACTTCCTCTCAACGACTGCTCGCACCCTCCCTTCCAAGATGCCAGTGAATACTTTGCCTGGTATACTAATCAATGAGATACCTCGATAGTTGTTGCAATCCTTCCTGCTTCCTTTCTTGTAGATAGGTGCAATTACTGCTTTTGTCCAATCTGAAGGTACCTTACCAACACTCCATGCTAATTTTACTACTCTATGAAGCCATTTCATCCCTGCCTTCCCACTGTACTTCACCATTTCAGGTCTAATTTCATCTATTCCTGCTGCCTTATGACAATGGAGTTTATTTACTATCCTTTCCACTTCCTCAAGCATAATTTCACCAACATCAATTTCCTCCTCCCCATGAGCTTGGCTGTTTGCAACACCACCATGATGATTTCCTTTTACATTGAGAAGATGTTCAAAATATTCCCTCCACCTCTCCAGTGATTCCCTGGGGTCTATTATGAGTTCACCTGAATTACTCAAAACACTGTTCATTTCCTTTTTCCCTCCCTTCCTAAGATTTTTTATCACTGTCCAGAAAGGTTTCCCTGCTGCTTGACCTAGTCTTTCCAGGTTATTACCAAAATCTTCCCATGACTTCTTTTCGGATTCAACAACTATTTGTTTCGCTCTGTTTCTTTCATCTACGTACCAATCCGTTCCTGCCTCGGCCCTTGTTTGGAGCCATTTCTGATAAGCCTTCTTTTTACGTTTACAGGCTGCTCTCACTTCATCATTCCACCAAGATGTTCGCCTTTTCCCATCTTTACACACAGTTGTTCCTAGGCATTACCTTGCTGTTTCTACTACAGCATCCCTGTATGCCACCCATTCACTTTCTATATCCTGAACCTGCTTACTGTCTACTGTTCGAAACTTCTCACTAATCATATCCATGTACTTCTGTCTAATTTCCTCGTCCTGGAGATTTTCTACCCTTATTCGTCTGCAGACAGATTTCACTTTCTATACCCTAGGCCTAGAGGTACTTAGTTCACTACAGATCAGATAGAGGTCTGTATCATCGAAAAATCCCCGAAAAACTCTTACATTCCTAACAGATTTCCTGAATTAAAAGTCTGTTAAGATATAGTCTATTATGGATCTGGTACCCCTAGCCTCCCATGTGTAGCGGTGAATAGCCTTATGCTTGAAGAATGTATTCGTAACAGCTAAACCCATACTAGCACAGAAGTCCAGCAAACGCTTCCCATTCCCATTAGCTTCCATATCTTCCCCACATTTACCAATCGCCCTTTCGTATCCTTCAGTTCTATTCCCAACTCTCGCATTGAAATCGCCCATTAGCACTATTCTATCCTTGCTGTTCACCCTGACCACGATGTCACTCAGTGCTTCATAAAACTTGTCAACTTCATCCTCATCTGCACTCTCACATGGTGAATACACGGACACAATTCTTGTCTTAATTCCTCCCACTGACAAATCTACCCACATCATTCGCTCATTTACGTGCCTAATAGAAACTATGTTGCGTGCAATGGTATTCTTGATAAAGAGCCCTACCCCAGACTCTGCCCTTCCCTTTCTAACACCCGTCAAGTACACCTTATAATCTCCTATATCTTCCTCATTATCTCCCCTTACCCGAATATCACTTACTCCTAGCACATCCAGATGCATCCTCTTTGCTGACTCAGCCAGTTCTACCTTCTTTCTTCCATAAGCCCCATTAATATTGATAGCTCCCCATCGAAATCGATTTCGTTCGCCAAGTTGTTTCCAAGGAGTCCCTCGCCTGTCAAATGGGGTTGGGACTCCATTACTCCCATAGGTCCGAGGCTTGCTTAAAGTGTTCTGAGCTCGGTAAATTCATGAAGCAGGATGCTGCCCTACTTGCACCTAGTCCAAGTGAGGATCTCTCCTCTAACGGGTTATGGACCACCGGTGAATTGTATAGTCCTAGCCGCCTGAGCACAAGGAGGGCCACGACTCAGAATATGTCCGAGATGCCCACTCCCATTCCATAGCAACTGGTATCCCGACTCTCAGGACCACTTACTAGGCCACTCAGCCGTTGCCCATGGTTCACGAACTAGGACGTGACTACAGTAACCCACAAACATGAACCACAAAAATTATAATAATAATAATAATAATAATAATAATAATAATAATAATAATAATAATAATAATAATAATAATAATAATAATAATAATAATAATAATAATAATAATAATAATAGATCGGTATACCTTGTTCAACATACTAGAGGAATTTCAAATCGACAGGAAAACGAGGGAATTGATTAAACAAACTCTACCAACACAACATCAAAAGTTAAGTTCGTGGGAGAAATTTCTGAACCGTTCGAAATCAGAACTGGTGTCCGACAGGGAGATGGACTATCCCCACTACTATTCAATTTAGTTTTGGAAAAAGTGATTTGTGAATGGAGAAAAGAAACTAATGGTATAAACATTGGCAGACTTCTTAAATATAAAATTCACCTTGATTGCTTAGCTTTCACAGATGACCTTGCAATCCTTTCGAACAACAGACAAGAAGCAATCCACTCCATAGAAAAATTGCATGAAATAGCCGCAAAAACCGGACTTCAATTTTCATTTGAAAAGACGCAGTTTATGGAAGGAACTAAATCAAGATTCGACAATCAACCATTAATCACCAATTGTGGAATAATTTCCCAAGTAGACAAATTCAAGTATCTAGGTGAAATTATGCAGCTAGCAGGGTTAAATCAGGAAGCTAACAAAGAAAGAACTGCTAAACTGCAAAGGGCTTACAAAATCACATGGAACAGATACAACAAAAGATGTATATAAAAAAATGCAAAATACGACACTACAATACAGACATCAAACCAGAGGCACTTTATGCATCTGAAACACTGATCATTGGCGGCAGGGCACAAATGAAAAGCATTGAGAAACAAGAGAGGAAAATTCTCAGAAAAATTCTAGGACCAAAGTTCGAAAATGGAATTTGGATGAAAAAGAAACCACACGAAATTTTTCAATTCACAGAGAAAAATTACAGATACCATCAGAAAGAGACGACTAAAATTCTACTGACACCTACACAGAATGGATAACAACAGGCTGACAAAGAAAATTCTAAATCTAGCTCTAACCCTGAAAATCTGCAACAATTGGTTAGCAGAAATTCATGAAGATCTTCAAGAAATGGGTATTGAGGACGAAACCATTCAAGATAGAATGAAATTTAGAAGCTTAGTAAACAAACATAAATTTGCAGAGAAACCAACAAGAAAAATACAGGCTGGACAGAAACACGCAGAAAGGAACACAGTGAAAAAATTCAGAGATATTGGGAAGAAAAGAAGAAGAAATATTGTGCAAAATTAGTTCAAACGCGCTCCACAGTTGGGCACAACGAATCAAAAAAATATATCAAGGAACTGTGTTGGAAATGAAAAGTTTACATCAAGATTGGAGCCCACGCTACTGAAGAGATTAGTGCATAAAGAGGTATCGGTTAACGTCGTATCATCTCCAAACCTATTTAACTTATACCCTGGAGGTAATTTTTGACCGTGAAGGGAGGTGATTAGTGCAGTGGGTTAGTTGAATGCTTTTCACCCAGATGGATGAGGCTTGAATCCTGGTCGATCCTGGGTTTGAATTTTCACCTTAAATATCAGGAAGGCCACCAGGAAGGGCATCTGACCTTAAACCCCCGGCCAAAATCAAACGGGGTCTGTTTGGCTCCGGTGACTCTAACAATACCTGGGATGAGCTCAAAAGAGTCTAATTGTGTCCTTCAAGGTTTACCAGGGAATTAAGTAGTCTACGAAAGTGCAGACCTTGCTTTTAATGTCAGAATCGTCGGCTGAACAGTTAGTATTGAGTCCTTCGCTTCAGAGAGTATTTTTAGAGATTTTTATCGCATTTGGTTCATTTCTCTGACTCGGGAATTATGTGTTTGTGTTTGTATCATCACAATCCTCTTCATATTCACACAATACATCACATTACTGACCACAACAGAAACACGCAATATCAATACATCCATCTGCATAGTTTTTGCGTCTGGACGTGCATTCGGCAGCAAAACATGACCAAGAAAAGATGTGGGACATCATTTGAAGGCATTGGTGCAAGAACCATGCAACTCTACATTTTGCCGAAAATTAAATTTCACGCGCATTCATATTTTGCTTCATTTCACCATTCAATAACCCTCTGTAACACTGACATTTCACAAGAAGAACTTTGTAATTGACACCCTGATGTCAAATCAGAGAAGTTTATAACTGTTATGGTCTTCAGTCTGACGAAAATAATTTTGATTACGGTGTCTATTTTAAAATTTTCGGGTATAATTTTGTTGCCATACGTTTTAGTTTAGTTTAGTTTAGTTTAGTTTAGTTTAGTTTAGCTTAGTTATATTTAATTTATGCATTTATTTATTCAAAATTTGTTTTGACAAACTGAAGTTATGAATTAACTGACAAGCAAACCTTCTGTTGGGGGCAGGAAATAATTGTATTTTTTTTCTCTCCTCATGCTTAGGATGTCGAAATATGTGCTATCATAAATTTTGGATACAAGAAGGCAATTACTTTGGGAGACGATAGATGAGGCGGAAAGTTTTGAGTGTTTGTAAATTGTGAGTTGTGTTTGTGGAAGAAACAACAATCCTTCAACCTACTGAGATTAGTCCGGAACAAACAAACTGCAGTAATGGTAGTCTCTAAACAAGTGCACAAAACATAACTTCTCCAGACACGAACCATATCTAATTATTGCTGCTGCGTTACATTTATTGCACAGTCCTCGTCAAATTCTTGAAACAAATACATGTAGGATTATAAAAATGGTGTGGGTTTCTTACAGTCCATGCCGACGAGCACGCTCAGAGAGCCGAGAAAGCAACTGCTGGAATGCTAATAACAGTAGATTAAGTGTGAGAACTCGCGTATCATGGGAAAAGAAACTATCCAGAGGCTGAAGTTCATACGTAGTGTTAGCCGGTATTATTTTATTGTTAGTTTGTCCGAGATATAATTTATATACTTCGAGAATTCTTAAGACATTTTCAGTGTTATTCTGGACTTTGTGCAAGTGCAAGATGGGCAGGTTTTTTTGCGCTTGAAAATGGTCTGACTGCAGGAACACAGCGCTGCTCAGGAGAGTAAAGCACTGCGCTAGGATACTCAACCCACCACCATCACAAAGCAATTTGGAGTTAACATGAAGACACTTACATGTTAAAGTACAATTCGTCTTGGTCATGGATGCTGTCGAAGTCGTTTCCACAGTGTGGCTACTCCAACCACTACTCTTATACTTACATCTCCTTCACACAATATACATAACATTTGTTTGAGCGCCAGTTGCTTTTTTAAGAAAAACAACAAAATTCGGTAGAGCATACCTCTTATATCAATTATCTCAAGGCGTGAGGTGATAAACTCACATATCTGGCAATATACAGGGATATGGATCAGGAAAATATTAAATTACTGTTGCATTTCCACAATTGAGGATTGTACATGGAACTGGAATCCCTTATTATAATTAAAATAAAACTGAGTTTATGACTATAATTTACGTCACAATGAACAATCATTGACGTCTTTTAATTTAACAAAAGAAATATATCGTGAGATTTGCGGTACTAAATAAAAGGAAAATTTAATCTAAAAAAAAGCTATTGGCATGAACTTGAAGTGAGATGTGATATCGCCGCTGATTACACTCTTCTTCATGTTATGAATGCATAACATGTCTGATGCTTTAATTACCTGTTGTCTGCATACACCGCTGTTGAACTTGAAATTCTTGGGAAAACCTGTGAGCTGAAGTCGGGAGCCGTCTGCTGTAATCTTCTTATGTCACAAGGAGTTGGCCTACATACCATGTACGCGTGTAGGGAGCTCCAATGTAATTACGTCCACTCAATATATTATAAGAAATTGTAAAATATTCTTGAAGCACCTTGTGAAGTCCATCCTCACAAGAAGATGATGTTTCTTTATCAGCATAGTACCCGTCTCTGCTCGGATACAAGCACCACTTGTAGACTTCCTCGATGATTACCTCTTCAAACACAACTCTTCGCTCTGACCATCACACTAAGACCACTTCTTCCATTTGATACATCTGACTGTTACATATGCTCTGCACGATATCAACTGCTTATGAACTGAGTAAGAACAGAATACCTCTCCCCACCGTCGCCTTGACTTTATATAACCTCGCGATGACGACTCCTCTCCCTACTCCTGTTCATCCCTTCCATTTCCACATACAGTAGCTGGCGAATACTGACACTTGGTCGCAATCACGTGTCCACGCACTGATGTCATCAGTCATGTGTCGTCTAAGCGTACCCAAGCGGTCCGAGAATGACTATACCGAATGCGTCACCGGGAAATCTCCTTGTACACAACATTCCCAGTTAAACATAGCCTCGATTGCAAAATACTATGCCAGCTCATCTAGCCAAAGTTACAAGCCACAGCATGACAATATGAAACCAACAAATCTCACTTACTACAATACAGAATAATTACAAACATATTCACTTAACCTATGATGAAATACAATAATATACGTGATACCTAATTATTACAGTCTAAATGATGAGAAACAGAATATATAAAATCTAATGAATCGGGTTAATAATGATAATAATAATAATAATAATGATAATAATAATAATAATAATAAATACTGAATGGAATCTGTAACCTAGTTGTACGGTTACAGAACGCCTCCCTCATGAAATAATCGATGAAATGAATCGATTGATTCATGAAATATCTACACAATCACCTGAAATCGAGTACACCATAGATACATGTATAAAAATGCCCTTTACAAATTTGGTACATAGTATCATCCATCTGGATGTTCGTTGTTACACATATAAAACATTTATCAATTATCATTTTCACTTTGATTATACAGTATTATTTACATACAGATTACATTTCTTTCTCACTTCTGTCGTTTCAAACGTTCATTGAGTGTTCAAAAGTAATTCTCGAAGACATTTCATTATATACACTGTCTCCAAGCACTGGAGTTTATTGCACTACCGTGCTTCACTTATTATCACAACACACGCTAATTTCACTGAAGTCCTGTTCGCAATGCCAGCTTCATAAAATATGGTGAATTAACATAGTAATGAGAATTAATCAACAAACTCACATGATATATTTCTTAAGATTTCTTATATTGTATGTGCCTACGATATTTCCTTCCTTGTCTTCTAATGAATAAGCACATTTCCCAATCCGTTTCACTACGGTGAAATATCCCTGATATAACAAGAAAAACTTAGAAAATTGACCAGCTTCTGCTGATGACGGAAGTGGCACTCTGAGTAAAACCTTGTCACCAAGCTCAAATTCATCCAATGTAGTCTTTTTCTGCTGGCGAATACGTTTATCTCCTGCTTTCTTTAAATTCTCCCTAGCCAGCTGGATATAAAAATCCTTAGTTTTCTCCTCTCCCAAGTCCAAACCTAACATACTCGCAATTTCATCAGTAGGCTTCCTGCCGTGATGAATTTCATAGGGCGTAAATCCAGTGGACTCGTGCAACGTGATATTACACCAACGTTCGACATTACCCAACTGTGAAAACCACGAGTTGTGTTTGTCATGCACATATGCCCTAAATATACGTCCTATTTCACGCATCGTTATTTCAACCATATTGCTTTGCGGGCAACGTACCGATGAAAATATAGTTTTGATCCCCAGTTCATTAAGTTTGGTATTCCAGATCTTCGAAATAAACTGGCTGCCATGATCAGATAATATTCTGAGGGGACATCCGAACTCAGGAATATATCTGTCCACGACCTGTTTGAGACAACCCCTCCCTGTAGCTTTCCTCAATGGGTACATCTTGACATATTTGCTGAAGGCATCAATCAAGACAAAAACAAATTGGTAACCATATCTGGATTTAACTAACGGTCCAAACAGATCAACACTAATAAGCTTCCCGGGTCTGTCAACAATAACAGCCTGCCTGGGCCCCTCTAGAAGTCTAGTCGGGTGCTTAGAGCGTTGGCAGAGATTACACGTAGCGAGTATTTTCCTCACGTGCCTTCCCATATTCCTCCACACAAAGTTACCCTGAATAGCATATAAGACCTTATTTGCTCCAAAATGACCCAGCTCCTTATGATAAAACCAAATCATATCCTCTTGCAGGGCTTTAGGTACACATACATTGAACTTCCCAGAATAACATTTCCGAGTGAGAAAACCATTACATAACTTATACGTAAATTTACCGTTCACTAGAACAGTACCTGGTTCCTTATCTCTAAGCGAGGTCAACAGTCCCGCCAACTCTTCTTCTCTTTCCTGCTCGGACAACAGATAACGAAGTCTATCTCTTTCTGCAGTATTATCAGTCATCGAGCCAACACAAATCAAAATACCTTCTTTCACCTCTAAAGAGACAGTATTTTCCTCCTTAGGGAGATACCTGCTGAGAAAGTCAGCCATAACATTATCTTTCCCTTTAATATGACGTATCTTAAAATCATATTCACTTATGGCTAAAATCCAACGAGTCATACGATTACTAGTTAGTTTATAAGTATTTAAGAATACCAAGGCCTGATGGTCAGTCCATATCTCGAATTTATTACCTAAAACATACATTCTAAACTTACTTAATGAATACATGATTGCAAGAAATTCAATCTCAGTGATCGTATATCTCTTTTCTGCCATACTGAGCCCACGACTTGCCAAGGAAACTGTGCCTAAATTGCCGTTATCATCTCTCTGACATAAACATCCAGCAACTCCCTTCTCTGAACCATCAGTCATGAGAATAAATTCACGATCTGACATAGGATATCTCAACATAACAGCTTCATTAAATCCATCCTTCAACTTCTGGAAAGCCTCATCATGTTCTTTCCTCCACTTCCACTTCGCACCTCCTTTCAATAGCTCACGAAACGGCTCTAACAGCGCAGAATATTTACCCACAAAACGTCGAAAGTAATTACACATTCCCAGAAAAGATTTCAATTGCTTAACATTACGTGGAGTAGGAGTGTTGTTTATCTTGTCTAATCTCGTCTGTTCCGGTTTTACCCCCTGTTCAGATACAGTGTGTCCCAAAAATGTGATCTGTTGTGAACACAATGTCGATTTACTCAGTTTTAATGTAAATCCCCCTTCCCTGATTTTCTGTAGAACAATCTGTAAGTGTTTCATGTGTTCGTCAAACGTGTGGGATGCTATAACAATGTCGTCGATGTACATGGTCACAAAACTATCCGTATCTCTCCCTAATACTTTATTCATGGCTCTAACTAATGCTGCAGAAGAAGTACGGGTCCCGAAGGGCACCCTGGCGAACTGATACAAGCAATTCTTGTATGCAAAGGCCGTAAGTGGACGGTCACTTTCTCTAAGTGGAATCTGCCAGAAAGATGACGACAAATCAAAAGTAGAAAACCATTTTCTACCTTCAAAACGTTGAATAAGTTCCTCTACCGTCTCCGCCCTTTGCTGATCGGCTTCTATCCTCATATTCATTAATCTGCCATCAATGCACAGTCTTACCGTGTTATCCTTCTTAGGTATAATAACAAGTGGATTTAAATTAGGACTACATGATGGTTCAATTATATTATAATCTAGCATAATGTCAATCTGCTCTTCAACAGCGCTAGCGTATTTTAACGGAATGGGATATTTCGGTCCTACAAAAGTTGAGTTATCAATAACATTAAATTTGTGTTCGTAAAGATGTGTTCTACCAGGCCGATCGCTAAAAACATCACTATGTGATATCAATAATTCACACAATTCGTCCTTCTGACTTTCCGCTAAATTACATTTCTCCACTGTCTCATACAATTCATCTCTAGAATCTCTCTGTATAGACACATGGCAGACATCAATATTTTTCCTCATATTAGGAATTTCACAAGATCCTTCCGTACTAGAACACACTTTATTCGCACTAATTTCTGACAAAACATCATATGGTAAACTGACTTCCCTGCTACTCTTTCCCCAAATAAGATTGACATTACACAGATCAAAATTTAATTTAGCCTTGTGACACGTTAACCAGTCAGTACCTAAAATAACGGCATAAACTAAATTAGGCACAACTAAGCATGGTTGGACAATACATTCTCCACTTATGCTAATGGGGACAGCTATTTGTTTATTCACTCTTTGAGACTTGTTCCCAACAGCTGTTACGATGAACGTATTCCTCACTGGAATTTCCGCTACCACATACTTCTCTCTCAAAACTTCCTCATACAGCTTGGAATTTACACATGACTTCTCACTACCAGAGTCCAACAAAATCTTAACTTTTCTGCCCCATATCAGCAGTTCAATCGTCGGGGTAACAGTAACACTACTTAAATTATCCTCATTACATAATATAAGATCACTTAACAAATCTTGCCTTATATCTAAATTTAAATTACACTTATAAAATTTATTGTCTACGATTAAGTCGTCACTTAAAATATTTGAATTATTGCTACTTAGGTCACAATCATGTTCACTTACAACTATAAGCTGGTCGACATTAACATACTTATCTACCTTATACGTGAACTCACCATTTACGGACTGTCTCAGTGACCTGTTTATACAGTCCGTTGCGCGTTTAAAGTACTAGGTTCGGTTACGACTTGTTGGTTACACACCTCAGTCGGCCTCCCCTGTTGCCTATTTCCTCTAGCGTCATTATTATTATTATTATGGCCTGTATTCTCCCGCCTCCCAGCTTCTGGTTGATTACCATAATCACGCCTCCCAGTCCTGAAATTTTCCGAACTATTTTGATAATTTCTCTCCCTGTGGAAATTATTATTAGGTCTCTCCTGATATTCTCTTCTGTAGTTACGATTATTCATAGGCCTGTCCTGATTATTAGATTGGTTACCCCTTCCTTCTACATTCCTATTTAGTGTTCTACTATTATTCAAGCTACTACCTAAAGCATCAAAACTTTCCAACAAAATCTCCATTTCCTTAATAGTCTCCACTCTTTGCATACAAACAGCTTCTCTTATTCTATCGGGATAGTGCTTAGCCATAAGTCTAACTATATCAGCCTCAGGTCCAATACATTCTAAATTTCTCCACACCAACACATGAGCCAAAAAGTATTCAGTCATTCTAACACCCTCGTTAGAATTATACCTGCCAAACATTACTCTCTCTCTCTCTCTCTACTCTGAACACCTTCACTCCAAAATTTAGCCATGAATTTCTCCTTAAATTCAGTTAGACTAGACATCGAGCTTTTATATACTTGAAACCAAGACTTAGTCTCTCCTACGAAAGCATTAGATAAGATCTCCAATACAGTTTCCCAGCTAATAATATTGTCTCTTAATTGAATAGCAAATTTCTTCTCTACTACTCTCATAAATTCCATCGGGTTAAATTCTTTCCCAGAAAACTTAGGTAAATCATGATCTCTAGTGATTAAACCATTATTTACAATTATCTCACGTACATTCTTACTATCACGCACTTCTTGCTGGAGTACTCTCTGGCAACTCAGAAATTTTTCTTCCACTGTTTCCTCCGCCTTTTCTTGAATTTTTCTTAATTCCTCCTGCAACTTTTCTTCCGATTCTCTCACCTTCTGTGATAATGATTTTTGTTCACTCTCTAGATCACCTACTTCTCCAAGTTTTCTTTCCACATGTTCTACCCTACTAATACATTTCCTAGTTTCTTGCCCCACTGTATTGGTTATCTTTTCAAACCTTTCTTCTACTAACTCATTGATTTCTCCTTTATTCGACTCGATCTTGGCGCCTAATTCATCAATCTGTTTGATGCATGTCTCACTAATTTGCTCTATTTCCGTATGGAGATTGCTCCGACCCAATTCCATCTCTGCTCTGATGTCACTACACTCCCTATTTACCTTACTTTCTAAATTATTAATTTGCTTACTTATTTCTAACACCTTATGATCTATCTTATTACTAACATCATCGATCTTCTTATTAATACTAATTCCCTGAGCTTCAATTTTCTCACTAATGATATTATTCTGAGATTCAATTTTCTCACTCATAGCATTATTCTGCTCAGTCATTTTGGACATCAGCAAATTAAATAAACCCAGGTCAATCACCCCTTTACTTTGATCTTGCGTGACAGCGTTTTCCTCAGTTTCTACTATTTTCTGACTTTCAGCAGGTCCCACCTTAGTCACCAACTTCCTATTTATGTTACCACCTTGGATTTCCTTGGACACAATAACCTCAGCCTCATCACCTGACTGCATATTGCTATCCTTGTCCATCTTCGGTTTCCTACTAATTTTTCGCGATCTCAAAGCTATTTCCCCTTGCAATTCCTCTGACATTACCCCTTAAATACAAACTTCAACAAAATGACCTTCCTAACATTACTCGGTGAATTTAACATGTGCGTACTCATTAAAAGAACTGATCCATGTATATTGCCATTCAGAAACACTTTTTCTGAACCTTTCGAGTCCCACGTTGCTGGCGACACGTTGTGGCTACTCCAACCACTACTCTTATACTTACATCTCCTTCACACAATATACATAACATTTGTTTGAGCGCCAGTTGCTTTTTTAAGAAAAACAACAAAATTCGGTAGAGCATACCTCTTATATCAATTATCTCAAGGCGTGAGGTGATAAACTCACATATCTGGCAATATACAGGGATATGGATCAGGAAAATATTAAATTACTGTTGCATTTCCACAATTGAGGATTGTACATGGAACTGGAATCCCTTATTATAATTAAAATAAAACTGAGTTTATGACTATAATTTACGTCACAATGAACAATCATTGACGTCTTTTAATTTAACAAAAGAAATATATCGTGAGATTTGCGGTACTAAATAAAAGGAAAATTTAATCTAAAAAAAGCTATTGGCATGAACTTGAAGTGAGATGTGATATCGCCGCTGATTACACTCTTCTTCATGTTATGAATGCATAACATGTCTGATGCTTTAATTACCTGTTGTCTGCATACACCGCTGTTGAACTTGAAATTCTTGGGAAAACCTGTGAGCTGAAGTCGGGAGCCGTCTGCTGTAATCTTCTTATGTCACAAGGAGTTGGCCTACATGCCATGTACGCGTGTAGGGAGCTCCAATGTAATTACGTCCACTCAATATATTATAAGAAATTGTAAAATATTCTTGAAGCACCTTGTGAAGTCCATCCTCACAAGAAGATGATGTTTCTTTATCAGCATAGTACCCGTCTCTGCTCGGATACAAGCACCACTTGTAGACTTCCTCGATGATTACCTCTTCAAACACAACTCTTCGCTCTGACCATCACACTAAGACCACTTCTTCCATTTGATACATCTGACTGTTACATATGCTCTGCACGATATCAACTGCTTATGAACTGAGTAAGAACAGAATACCTCTCCCCACCGTCGCCTTGACTTTATATAACCTCGCGATGACGACTCCTCTCCCTACTCCTGTTCATCCCTTCCATTTCCACATACAGTAGCTGGCGAATACTGACACTTGGTCGCAATCACGTGTCCACGCACTGATGTCATCAGTCATGTGTCGTCTAAGCGTACCCAAGCGGTCCGAGAATGACTATACCGAATGCGTCACCGGGAAATCTCCTTGTACACAACATTCCCAGTTAAACATAGCCTCGATTGCAAAATACTATGCCAGCTCATCTAGCCAAAGTTACAAGCCACAGCATGACAATATGAAACCAACAAATCTCACTTACTACAATACAGAATAATTACAAACATATTCACTTAACCTATGATGAAATACAATAATATACGTGATACCTAATTATTACAGTCTAAATGATGAGAAACAGAATATATAAAATCTAATGAATCGGGTTAATAATGATAATAATAATAATAATAATAATAATAATAATAATAATGATAATAATAATAATAATAATAATAATAATAATAATAATAAATACTGAATGGAATCTGTAACCTAGTTGTACGGTTACAACAGGACCAAGTTCTTGGACACCCCTCACTGTCAAGAAGACCTTGAAGAAATAGCCGATTTGAACGACATTCTACTGCGAGAAAAGAAGTACTCTCAATAACAGAACCATCTGTACTCTTCTCTAGTTAAACACCCGCCTGCCAACCTCAGCTGCCATCCTAATATCAAACCTGACTCCACAATTGTGTACCGTAATTTTTCCATTACTACTGTAATGGTTTTATTCCTCCCTTGAAGGGGAGGCGGGGCTCTTAGACGGTGACGCCGTGTCTCAGGCCAGGATACTTGTGGTGGTGATGGAGATGTGAGGAGAAGGTGAGAGGGGTTGGCGGGCGTGGCCTATACTAGGAACTATCCCAGCATTTGCCTTAGTGCAGGAGAATGGAAAACCACGGAAAGCCATTCTCAGGACAGGCGACAATGGGGACCACCCTCTCTCCGTCTCCCGAATGCAGAGGGGCAGAGCCCTAGTTGACCACGGCGGCCATCTCTCCTCTGTTCGGTTGGTCGGTCGGACTGCAGAGCTGTCGGACCACGGACCAGCCGTGGCCACTTGTAGGCAGAAATATATTCTGTAACCGCCGATGTAATTTTTCAATATTTGCCGGGCTGAGTGGCTCAGACGGTTGAGGAGCTGGCCTTCTGACCCCAGCTTGACAGGTTCGATCCTGGCTCACTCCAGTGGTATTTGAAGATGCTCAATAACGTCAGCCTCGTGTCTGTAGATTTACGGGCACATGAAATAACTCCTGAGGAACAAAATTCCGGTACCTTGGCGTTTCCGAAAACTGAGAAAAGTAGTTAGCTGGACATAAAGCCAATGCAATGTCGTATGGCTTTTAGTGCCGGGATATCCCAGGACGGGTTCGGCTCGCCAGGTGCACGTCTTTCTATTTGTCACCCGTAGGTGACCTGCGCGTCGTGATGAGGATGAAATGATGATGAAGACAACACATAGACCCAGCCCCCGTGCCATTGGAATTAACCAATTAAGGTTAAAATCCCCGACCCGGCCGGGAATCGAACCCGGGACCCTCTGAACCGAAGGCCAGTACGCTGACCGTTCAGCCAACGAGTCGGACATAAAGCCAATAACATTATTATTGTTTACTTTTTAATATTTGTCAGATTGTAGTATTATGTCAGGAATCTATTTCAACCACGAATGTCTATCGTTGAATGCTCCCTTATTGTGTAAATACAGGCCGCACGATCCTCCGAGGCCGAAACCTTATCTACTAATAAAATATAAATCTGTCAGTCCGAAAGAGAGAACATGTTCGAGATCTGCAATTCATATTTTAGAACTCAAGTACTTTTCTGCCACCAAACGACCATTAATGACATTAGATGCAGAAGGGTTGTCAGATACTTTTCTGTATGTGAGGCTCTACAGTAGAATAAACTCAGATAAATCGATCGCTTCACACCTGGAATTTCGTCTGACTCGCATCGAATGAACTGACTGGATTTTAACAGCGTTCATGATGTCACAGCCCTGCCAGGAGGAATTCTAGTACCGTGCGGAATGTAGACGTGCTATTCAGGCAATTTGTTGAATTCAAGAAGTTGTAGCACGTGGCGGTATGCAGGAAGATTAAATGCTGATCACGAGTAAAAGCGGGTTTCCGTTTTTTCTGCTGTACCTAGAAGAGCTCACCGCATATACACACACACACACACACACACACACACACACACACACACACACACACACAAATCTTGAACTCGGTAAACAAACTGACCTAGCATCAGGTAGTGGATATTACACAATACGTTTTGTGTTTTACTGCAAATTAGTCTGTTTCTAGTATACGATTACCTCTCAATCACTATTCACGACATCACAGGAACCACCACATGGTAAGAGTGAAATTTCGTATAGTTGTTCGTCTTAGGACGAAGGGATTTTAAGGTGGAAAGCATGGTCAGAAATGTGGGATATTCTCAGAATACATCCAAAAGACTACAAAACAGGTGTTGATGAAATCACGTTGTGGAGGTTTAAATCAGTTACATGAACTTTCCTTAATAAACTTCTTATCTTGGATTGTACACAACATTTCAATTTTTTTTTCGACAGTCACTGGTGCTTTGAGCGCAGTAGTTTCTTATATATAGAGAGAAACTCCACTCGACATATACAGACACCAATGAAGCATATCTTGTTAGCACTCATAAAGGGAGTTCAGTCAAATTGGCACAGATATATACATCTTGATTGTTCTTCGAATTGGATTCGAATTTGTCTTTAGCAGATCTATCAAGGTTCTCCCTAACACTCATCAGCTTCTTCCGAACTCCGAACATCAGGCAAATACTTGTAGCTATTCATTGCAAAAAGTTCCAACACTAGGTTTTGGTTGTTGAGTAGTTGTTGGGCCTGCTTGATGGCTTCTGGGTCCGTTGAGTCTAGGGCACATATGAAACATTTGATTATATCAAAATTTTCGCCCAAGAAAATCTGCTGAAGCAAGGAAAAGAACATTATGCCTAATCTTTTACAAATTCAGATGAAAGTGGTGGAGGGGGAAGTGCTGAAGCATGAAATATAAGGGGAAACAAGGCAACATGTAGTAATCACACAAAATAAAGTGTTCATTTCGCTTCGTTCAATGTCCCCAAATGCATATATTGACCTATCTGCATGAAAATAGCTGTATGTTTGGAAAGCTGTTGCACCTTAAAATCCTTTCACTAGTCATTACATATAACACTCCTTTACTTGCAGACAACTGAAAAAGAGCAATGTCGGCAAATTGTGGCTCTGATATGGTTATACATGTTTCATATTACATGTTTATTTATTCTGAGTAATTTTACAATTTTTACATATTATATGAAGAAGGTAGCATTTTCGTACATATTTACGTAATTACACAAAATGTGTCACTGCGTTTGATTTTCGTACTACAATAAAATAATTGGCGAATTTCTTCTCATATAGAATATATCTCAACTGCTAAAGTTGAATTCAAAATTCCTTTAAAATTAGGATGTCTAACCGTTTATCTGTGAAATACAGTAGGCCCGAGTGCTTCGCTGCATGCAACATCAATAACCCTTTCTCAGAACTTGGGATGGCTAGGTGCCTTTTATTGATGACACATTGGTGGTATGGACAGGAGGTCATAAGAAACGTCATCTAAATAACCTAAATCAGCAACATCCTTCAATAAAATTCACTATGGAGATGGAGTTGGTCGGATGCCTTCATTTCCTGGATGTTCTAGTAAAAAATAAATCGGACAGCTACTTTGATTCAACGCAGTCTTGAAACAAAAAGTACGTTTAGACATGATATAGGCGTTTGGGCTTATGCCGTTTACGAACAGACGGATGGGGTGGCTGTAGGAAGTCCACCCTCGCTGGCATTGGCTATTTTTATGGAGTATTTTGAGGAAGAGGCTATTGCTTCGGCGCCCGTCAAAACTATGATTTGGTGGATGTATATTGATGAAACATTTGTGGTATGGACAGGAGGTCGTGAGAAACCTCATCTATTTCTAAACCACCTAAATCAGCTACATCCTTCAATGAAATTCACTATGGAGGTGGAGTCGGTCGGATGCCTTCCTTTCCTGGATGTTCTAGTAAACAATAAATCGGAGGGCTCCTTAGAACAACCCGTCTGTTGTAAGGCCATACACATAAATCGCTATCTCCATGCAGATTCGCACCACAATCCAGCACAAAAACAGGGCATTCTCACTACACTCACCACGAGGGCGACACGAATTTGTGAGCCATCAAATATCCAGGAGGAGATGGACACACTCAAAGTCACGTTCAATGGCAATGGTTACAAGGATATTCAGATTCAGAGAGCTCTGCACCACAGACGGACAACTAAGCAAAGCGCATAGACAGAAGAAGTGAAGGCAACTGCCTACCTGGCTTACATTCACAATACCAAAGGTCGAATTGTCAAGGTCCTTCGCAAGCACAATATAAAAACCGTGTTTGGCACCGTATCTAAAATTGTTAAAAGCTTAGGTAAAAAAGGACAAATTGTCCCCACTATTACACCCTGGGATGTATAAAATATTCCCTGTACTTGCGGCAAGGTATACACTGGCCAAGTATGCCGGTAAATTGGTACTCGTGTCAAGGAATACCAAAGAAATATCCGTCTTAACCGGTCAGACAAGTCAGCAATAGCTGAGCACGTTCTATCTTCTGGTCATAATTTCGTGTTCCAAGATGTTCGAGCTCTTACCCATACTAAGCAATACGGGTCTGGGATTATATGGAAAGCTAGGGACATACGTAAAATTCGTAACAATTTCAACAGGGACACTGGCTATGAATTAGGTAATACGTTGTTGCCAGCCACTATTGTTATTTCGTTTCGGTCAGGAATGGAATGGAATGAAGCCCCCATTTTGTGGCGAGGATAGGAATTGTGCCGGCTGCCGAAGCCTGTCGCACTCCTCTTGGGCAGTGATTAATGAATGACAGATGAAATGAAATGATATTGGAGAGTTTTGCTGGAATGAAAGATGACCGGGAAAAACCGCAGTGCCCGGAGAAAAACCTGTCCCGCCTCCGCTTTGTACAGCACAAATCACACAAGGAGTGACCGGGATTCGAACCACGGAATCCAGCGGTGAGAGGCCGGTGCACAGCCGCCTGAGCCACGGAGACCACCCGTTGCACTTTATTTTATATTATTATTTTCTATTTATTTCTTTACCACATTCATCCCTGATTCATCAGATAACCTCACTGTTACTTCTCATGCACACACTGAATGATACGAACATATTTATTGAATTAAATGTTGTCGTCAGCTCCCGCTTGGAATGCTAGCGCTGTGCAACCATACAACGAGTTATCTGGTGATGAATGAGCATAGCCAGCTGCGCCGTATCCTGACGGCCCATGTAGCATATTAAATTATGTTATAAACGTGGACGGCAGTTGGATATTACAAGAGTTGCTGGTTATAGCTGTGACAGGTAGTTCAGGAGACAGAGAGGTGTGGGACACTTGCTAGAAACTTTCCAGTGACCGTGAGAAGCTTCCAATTTTACTTCAAGTCAGCATTGTCCGCACGTGTAAGAAAGGTAAGGCCACGAGTTGAGTTGAGCCGATAGGAAATCAAGGGTGTGGCTACTTAGAATATTGGACAGCGCGGAGTGGAATTTCAGGATGAGTAACATTGTTTTACATGTGGTGTGTTCATCAAGAGAGTGTGTTCAGTTCTGTTACTTGAGGCCTGAGAACTCGAAATATTCAAGTATAAATTAGGAAAGTTATCTGAGCCGTTACCTGTCTTATATGAGTGCATTTGATAATAATTCCAGTGGATTAGAAAGACATTGTGTGAGACAATAGCTCTGATTGGCTGAGCGTTTGAATTTTCGGGGAATCCCCTAGCCCCAACGGCGTCTGCAGAGATACTTAAGCGCACCACATGGTGGAACGTCTTTCCTTTTGCTGTGGGTCGTTGAGTAGTGAACTTCAGTGTACGCGAGACGCTTAGTTGCTGCCACGTGGGCAGAACATTAACTTTGTGCAGTCGTATATACCCAGAAGGGTGCAATTTATTTGTTAACAGTGTTTTTAAGCTAATTAGAATAACAGTGTGGCACAAATTCGTGCATTATCTCTACAAACTATATTTTCCGCCGCAGTCTGGTAATTTAGCGAGAGACGCTTTCCCGTACATTACAATCGGGCCGTTCGCGTTCGCGAGAGACTGTTCGATTCGATCCGCGGGCCGCTACTGTAGATTGATTGAACCCCTAACACTTACTTTTGGTTGTGAGTAAGTTGTTTGTGCTAAGTTATTCACGCTGGCTTTCTATTATAGCCTAAAGTGGAGTTTGTTACGGTTCAACGTGCACAAAGAGCGGTGAAGAGTGACTGACCGTATATTTATGTGTTGCTGTTAAACAGGGACCAGCTTCAAGAAGATGGCATTATCAATTGAAGAGAGAAGAATGGATCCACGTGTGCAAAGTATGTTAGAAATGGAGTAAAGTTTTATGGTAGCGAGAATGTAACTCGCTAAAGACGTACTGGGAGTTGCCAAGATAAGTAGTATCTGATATTTAAGTGCCATGTTTTGTGAAATACGTTAAATACTAGTGAGGTTTAGATTAGGGATTTTTCTTAGTATTAATTTCAATCAGATAACATGATTTCATTTTATATGTTTGTAATTGTAAATACGGACAGGACTGTGTTGCATGTTTTCTTTTCCTTTTCATTACTTTATAATTAGCTAGATGGGAAACCGAGGGATATGATAGGTTTTATGTTGATCATTATTTGTGTGAATGTATGCAGGTAATCTATAGTGTTAGTCCTGTTTTCTGGGTATAGTTGGAAGGAGTAGAAAGCCGAAATCATCAACATCAGAAGTCATACACTCTCAGCGTCGAGACTGAGTTTTTATTTAATGTATACGGAAATTAGTTTCAGATAGGCTGCTTGTTTGCATGAACTTCAGGTGCTTTACGATGTGTGGACCTGTATATACGCCGTTGAATTAAAATGGATTGGAAACTGTTTGGGCAATGGTTAAGCAGGGAATCGAACCTTGATTTATCATGAAAGGGCTGATGGAAAGTCAGGATAAATATGTGAGTTACTGCATGCTGAAATGTATACGAAGTCAATGGTGCGGGCAGTGTGCATGCTGGTAATATTGTGAAATATGTGTGTGAAGTGAGAATGGGCCTGTTATTTTGTTATGGAGAAATATTATTGAGAATTAAAAATGCTGCGAATGAAATGTCAGGCTAAGAGATTATTCTCTGTGTTGAGAAAGATGTTATCATGCCTGCAGTGTGTATGTCTGAATGTGAGTTTACCAGCGGTTGTTGAAATATTTGCTCGTTATCGAGGTCCGACTATCAGCCAGAATTATAGCCCAGTTGTGAAGTGAAGAGTAGCTTCCGTGCAGTAACCTTGTCAAAACAGCAACCAAGCCTTGTGTTCTAATATTATTTACAGCCGATTGCTAAGCAGGAAATCTGGAAATGACGATGGGTGCTAGCCTGCGCTCTGATGCAGTTTAATGAACGGGAGTGTTGCCCGTTGTTTCCTTTGTGTATACTGAATTATGTTGATTTGTTTTTTAAAGGATTGTGTATTTGTGTGATTTATTGTGATTTTGTTTGATGTCTTGTTGTTAATGGGAAACAGCCCGAGTGCTGAGTTGATGATTAAGGTTATTCTAGTTCCGACGGGAACTTTGGTGAACCGCACTTCAGATGTCGAGTCAGTATAGTATGTAAGTTTTCACCCACCTGATCCAGTGTAAATATTTTGATTATTTAGCCCCTTACGTTTGTTGTAAATATAGAGTAGGGAAAGGCCACTAGTATATAATCATGTTTCATAAAGTTATGACACTATATAAACTGAATTAGATCACGTGTAGATGCACTTATCAAAGCAATCTTACCAAATTAAGTAAATCCGTTAAATGGTGTTTATACGACGATGCTACTCCATGTAAACCTGAACTTTGGACTATCACGTTGATTCGTTTTGAAACTTTCCAGTATTTAATTTTGTAATTTGAATTTACATTTTCATTTTTTTGTTTTGCGTTGACATTGTTTGATTTATATTTTAACATGGTAATTCGTTGGATTTAATTTCATTTTTCCAGTTTATTTGCTTTTATTATTGATGATATTAGTATGCTTCGGATCATTTGGTGTAATAAATGTATCTTTCCCTATATTAGTATTTCTCTTTCGATATAAACCTCAATTATTCCTGTCATGATACTTAGAGGTAAGTTCAAACTTCGACCTTTAGGCGGCCCACGACAACCTAACCCACTCTCTATCCACATGAGCTTAGTCAGATATTTAGTCAGGATATGGAGACAGCGTCCTAGGTGGTTCCTGCCCCTAGGTACAGTACACTACCACTACAAGGGTCAAAGGTAAAATATTCTTAAATTCACACCCTCATTATTGTAGAAGTCTTCCTCGTGAACAGTTGAGATTTCATTCTGAAGATGCGGAGCTAAGTTCTCTGCGAAACATGAAGAGTTTCACCTTGTTTCTTGACACGCCCTAAGCCCGAAAGTCTATATCATGTTAACAAGTACGAGCCGTGAAAGCATCAATGTTAACTAAATCTAGGTTATTCAAGCTGCATATCTCTTTGCAAGATCATTAATGGTGAGCAAAAAGAGCCCCCGGAAGATATATAATCCACCTAATTTTTTCTGTTAAAATATGCACCGGTGACATCTCAGCTTACAAGGGAATTTTATCGGATCAGCGCGAAAACAGTAGAAAACAAGGAGAAGTGTTTGGTGGAACACTGCATAATACGAACGGTAAGAACGTTCCCGCACTATTTGTGTTACTTAAAAAGTGTTTATAAACAGATTCTCTATTATCTTTA
The DNA here is from genome assembly GCF_040414725.1 of Anabrus simplex. NCBI lineage: Eukaryota > Metazoa > Arthropoda > Insecta > Orthoptera > Tettigoniidae > Anabrus > Anabrus simplex. The sequence goes on along the minus strand of NC_090269.1, from coordinate 347,405,297 downwards.
TTTAGTAAATAACATTTATTTCCTTCATTTTCAGTTCAAGAGGGCAACAGAAAATTAGACACAACAATATATTGTGTAATGTACTCCGCGATTTACAGTGCATAACATTAGTTTCAAATATTTGAAGTATTTTCATTATACCTTTCATTTTGTTATTTAATACTGTCAGAATCACAAAGCAGTGGACTACACATATTGTCTAAAGCAACAACGACGACTTTGTAAAAAATATGGAGGTACTTGAAACAATTTTACTGTCTCATATCATAACCATAAGTCATAATTAAAGGAATATACGACCAGTTTTTTAAATTTAGTGCATTAATACTATTACATATTTTTATGAATATTACATAAATGACGCATTTCACTGATATTTACTACTTTTTATGAAATTTCTCAGTCTGATATTGCATTAAAATCCGGGTCGCGATCACAAACAACAGTCCAGAAACTTTTGAAAACTTTGACTTCGAAAGGGTTAAAATAAAGAGTAATATCACAAAAATCTGCTAGCGGATGTGTCTGAATGATAGTTCGTTGGCTGTTATGATAATGAATTTTTATTCTCGACGATCCCGAAATATAAAAATTATATGCCAGAAAACTTAATCTTAATGAGGCTCATTAGAATACAAGTTTCATTATGATACAGGTTCTCCACCCATCACAGTTCAGATTTTCATTACGATACAACTGTTTGTCCAATTAGGTAAGGGTAGCATCGCACCTGCACTCAACGCACTAGCTTCGCACTTGTTTCCAAAATCAAACATTATCACACATATTAAATTCAAGGCATCTTCTACTTCCAATATTCCACACCCACACGGCACATTCCCGGAAATTCACTTCACCAAGTGTACAATAAACAATTTGTATTTGAAATTAAGCTAGGTTATGATCACCTTCTATCAAAGCTTTGAAAACATATGACATTGTCAAGGTCTCTGATCCACTCACGGAGAATCAATAACCCAGCGCATGCGCTCTGCGGTCTGTTCAGTAAACTCAGCCGTCAAGCGACATCTCGACAGAAATTTATAAATATTTAAAAAATAGAGTTGTAATTATTGTCCAGCATAAAAAATTACATGCGACTCGCCTACAATTGTAATTATATGCTTGTTGCATAATGTACTATTATGCCACTTGAAAGTTTTTATAATTCACAGGCTCCTGTAACTTGGAGTGTTCATTTCTCATGCCGTGGTTTTAACATGGACATGTTTTTGGGCTGGGGTCTATCTGGAATTAGCGTAAGCACTATAGCGTGGACAAAAAGCCGACACCATAACCAGGCAATCTGCTTACTTCGTAGGGATGGAAGAACGACGCCATTTTGGTGGTCGGAAAGGCATGTATTTGGAAAATGTTGATATTTAACATATTACACTTATTAAGAGAGGCCTCAAACGAAGCAATGATGAATGATTTTAACAAGGAAATATTAACTAAAATTCTGAACACACCGAGCTCCATAGCTGCAGTCGCTTAAGTGCGGTCAGTATCCAGTAATCGGGAGATAGTGGGTTCGAACCCCACTGTCGGCAGCCCTGAAGATGGTTTTCCGTGGTTTCCCATTTTCACACTAGGCAAATGCTGGGGATGTACCTTAATTAGGCCACGGCCGCTTCCTTCCCATCCCTAGGCCTTTCCTCTCCCGTCGTCGCCATAAGACATGTCTATGTCGGTGCGACGTAAAGCAAATAACAAAATAAAAAAATCTGAACACCGCGAAAATAATAGAATTTTATTTATATCAATTGATCGTAACGCATTATCTCCCCTGTGGGTGGAATCAAATGATGCGTTCATTATCTGCAAACCCTGCATGTTTTAAGAAGCTACAGACAGGGGAACAATCAAGGAATCTGTACTCGCCCTCTCGTCTTCTGAGTCCCATAACATATCCATAATGCTATGTTTTTCCGTGTAGCTGAGAAATGTAGTATCATTCTTCTCAATCTCATGAGCAAAGTAAAAACGAGAAAAACGCGTGCGCGGCTCTTGTGTACTGTCCTCAGACTGAAGTGGAATTCAGTCGCCATTCTAAGAGATACAGCTAATTCTTCTCTTGAGTCTCTGAGTTTTGACTAAATGATAATACCATCTAGAAATGGTGAAGTCTTGGTATTAAGTGGATGATAAACGCCAATCGGCAAAATATTCTGTTGAAACTACGACCGACATAATATGATAGTCCGCCATCCTAGTGCCAAGACTGACTTGAATTGTATAGGGCCTAGGTTCGAAGAGAAGACATCACGCTCCAACCACCAACGGAAGCTTTGGGAGTCTGTATTACTTTAAAAGTTATGGCAGGTAGGTAAAATTTTGAGATGGTAAAGTTGGCAGCTTTGACTCTAGTCTTTTTCTGTTGATTAATACGAAGGATTATACGTGTCTGGTGTCAGAGAAATGTGATATACTGTTACTGAAACGTGCATTATTTATTATGGTAATAATTATATTTTTACAGCCTATGTCTACTTATTGATGGATACAGTATTTTTTACATTCGTACTTTTCTACAGACCAAAGCAAAATATATCTTCCACAGTAGACTCAGTCTTATTTAGGCCTACACTGGGACAGTTTGCAAAATGCTGATGTACGGGTAGTGCTGAGTAGTGGCATTTGGAGCTCGAGTAGGGCGTTGATGTTATGTACTTAGAGGGCCCGTTTGTGCTGTAAAGGTACTTTCAGGCTCAGTGACGAAAAATGGGAAACTAGTTCACTCCTCACCATGTCATGTACGCCTCGTTATGACGCCGCTATCAATGTTTACGGTCTCCTTATACCCACACAACGTTTAGTTATGTCGCTTAATAATAATAATAATAATAATAATAATAATAATAATAATAATAATAATAATAATAATAATAATAATAATAATTTTTTACGAGGGAAGTGTGGGAAATCTTTCATTAGACACTTGTGAGGGTCCGCACTCCACAAGCGTGTGAGATTCCTACTCACTAAAACCCACACACCCTTTTCCCACGACGTATATCTCCGCCCCGGAACCGCTCTCGCATTACTTCAGGGCGGTGTCGTGCTAATTTGTTAGGTTTCTTCTTCCTTATTTCTCCTTACTGCCGTTCATGAGCATTCATATCTCTCTTTCTCTGACGCAGGATGCCTTCTACATATACTGCTATCTGATCCCAAGATTCTTGGTTTCGTAGCATCGCCTGCACAATAGTTTCTGGCGTCAACTCTCCTTGCTCAGTATATAAACATCTTCTCTGAGTTGACCAATGATAACAAACGAAAAATGTATGAAATACATCGTCTATATCATTGCAATAAATACACGCCGAGTCGTTCGCTCTACCTACTCTATGTAGAAATTTACGGAAGTATCCGTGACCCGTCAATAGTTGCGTAATGTAAAAGTTAACCTCGCCATGAACTCGGGCAACCCAATCAGCTAGGCGTGGTATCAGCCGCTTAGTCCATTTTCCTCGAGGATCTTCCTCCCATCTTTGCTGCCACCGCTCCATTCGTTGCCTATAAGCTAGCTCCTTAGCGCGCTTCTTTCCGAGCTCTCCGTGAGTTCGCCAGACTTCCTGTCTCTCTAAGGCAAGTAAATCAATTGGTGCTACCGCTGCTATCGTAAGGACCGCAGGTTCGGATACTGTGCGATACGCGCTTGTAATACGCAAAGCTGATCTCCGCTGTACCGCAGCTATCCTTCGCCGGTATTTTTCAAACTTCAGAGATTCAGCCCAGACTTCGGCACCATATAGAAGTGTCGAGTGAACTATCGACATCAGAAGTCGTCGTTTGCTAGACTTCGGACCTTTAACGTTGCTCATTAATCTACTCAGCGCATCCGTTGTTTTCACCGCCTTATCTGTCACCCGTTTGATATGATCCCAAAAAGTAAGTTTGGTATCAAGTGTCACTCCGAGATACTTTATACTTCTGGATGTTTCAATTTCTGTTTGTCCAATATACATTGGAATGACGGTCGAGATCCTTTTTCTTGTCAAGAGAACAATCTCTGTTTTATGATCTGCAAGCTGTAATCTGTGATTCGCCATCCAATCTTTCACCCGTCGCATTACTTGATTTAGCTTAAACTGAGCCAACTCCAAATTTCGAGCAACTATCAAAACAGCTATATCATCAGCATAGCCCACTAGCATTGTGTCTTCCGGCATCTCTAACCTCAACAATCCATCATATACTATGTTTCACAGATTTGGGCCAAGGATGGACCCTTGTGCTGCACCAGCTGTGAGCCGTTTCACTCTCTGCCCATCTTCTGTGTGATATACTAGATTACGATCTTTCAAATAATTTCTCATTATGCGCATGAGATACTCCGGTAGTTTGAAAGTATTCTGAAGTGCTTCCAATATGTCATTCCAACTGATCGAGTTGAAAGCGTTCTTAACATCAAGGGTCACAAGGAGTGTCACTTTACGAGAGTGATGATTACCCATTTGTGCCCTTTTAGCTGTATTCAACACTTCCCATACTGCATCGATTGTCGAATGCCCTCCTCGAAAACCATGTTGACGATCAGAGAGGTCCCCAGCTAGTTGAACTGCTGAAAGTATTCTTGGCTGCAAAAGTTTCTCTAATCCTTTACCAGCAGTATCCAGCATACATAAAGGCCTATAGCCCCCAGATTTTCCTTTGCTTATTAAAACTAGCCGAGCTGTTTTCCAGCGAACACTGAACACCCCCGATATCAGGCAGCTATTGTACATTTTCAGCAGTAGTTGTGGACAGAAATCTGCTATCAGCTTTAATATCTCTGCTGGAATACTATCTGGTCCTGGGGCCTTTTTATTTCTAAGGGACCTAATCGCTCTCATCAATTCTTCTCGTGTAAAAAGTGGCACATCATCTATGAATTCATCATCATCATCATCAGCAGACCTCTCAGGATGATCTGGGAATAATGTATCCACAATATCCTTCATTGCATTTGAGTCCATGATCTGGTTCGAGAAATTTCCAAGTTTCTTCATAACGATCTTGTATCCTGAACCCCATGGATCGTCATCCACTTCTTTAGCCATTTTCCACCATTTGTCGACTTTACTCTTTTTGATAGCATTTCTCAATTCTTTCTTCGCCGACTTATACTCAGCTGTAAGTGAGGTGTCTTCTTGGCTGACTCGTGCTCTCTGTGCCTTCCGTCTAAGTTGCAGACAACGTCTTCTCTGATCAGCAATATCTTTGGTCCACCAGTACGCTGAACGCTTCTTGTTTCGTGATGTTTTACGAGTCATGGAAAGATCACATGCTCTCCGAATAAGCTCCATAGTGAGCTCAACACATTTCTCAGCGGCTTCTTTCCTTTTATAACAACATATTTGTTCTGTTATACTATCCATTTCATTTCTTAGGATAGCAAGAAATTTGTCTTTGTCCATACTTTCTATATTCCACCGCGTTGGTTGATACGATCTAATATTAATCTGTGAAGTTTCAGGAAGAATACAAAAAGTAATGTACTGGTGATCACTTCCCGTGTATTCTTCAATCACCCGCCAGTCATTGATATTCGACACGATGTCCTCAGATACAAAAGTCACGTCCGGTATGGTTCCTCTACAGCCCGGTCGTCGAAAAGTTGGCACATTTCCAATATTAGTGACCGTCAAACCCAGCCTAGCGGCCATCTCCATAGTTCGGCGCCCTCTAGAGTCATACTGTGGCATACCCCATTCTAGTGCTTGGGCATTGAAATCACCAGCCACGATTAAACCGTTGTCAAAACCTTGTAATACGTCCTCTAGGCCGTCCATCTTAGCCTGAAATTCAAATACTGACTCATTTGGCGTAAAGTAACAGCTCACTAAAATATATCTACCAGTGCGGACCCAAACAAAACCGTCTCCGCATCCTTGGTCGGATACTGGGCATCTACCCAAATCTGGTATCCAAATTGCAGCTGTGCCACAATTATCTACGAACCATCCTGGGTGGTCTCTGTCTTGATAAGGTTCACTGAGAAGAAATACGTCTACTCCTATCTCAAAGGTCATCTGCGTCAAAAGATCATTGGCAGTTCTACTCCTATGCATATTTGCTTGAATAACCTTCATCATTTACTGCTAGTTTTAGCCTTTTCGAGAGCTTCACGAAACGCTGTGCAGGCTTTTGAGCCAAGTACATGACTTCGATTAGCTTCGTCAACGTTAATGTCTGTGCAAATTATGCATCTCGGATTTGCTTTGCAACCTATCGCCCTATGCCCGGCTTCTCCGCACTTAAAACAAAGTTTGCTTCTATCTACACCTTTGCAGTTTCGTGCATGGTGTCCATACGAAAGACATCGAAAGCAGCGAGATACCACGATCCTTTTTCGGATTCTACAATCCAACCATCCTATTTTAATTTTACCCATATCTAAAAGTTTCTGGGCCTCCTTATCTTCTATCTCAATGATAGCAAGTTTTTGCCCTCTGCTGTTCGGATTATTAATTGACACTTTCAGTTCTCCTTCGAAATTCTGAAGATCCTGTCTAACAGCTTCCTCTAATAATAATAATAATAATAATAATAATAATAATAATAATAATAATAATAATAATAATAATAATGATAATAATACTAATAATAATAATAATAATAATAATAATAATGATAATGATAATAATACTACTACTACTAATAATAATAATAATAATAATAATAATAATAATAATAATAATAATAATAATAATAATTTTTTTTTACGAGGGATTGTGGAAAATCTTCAAAAAGACACTTGTGAAGGGTCCGCACTCCACAAGTGTGTGGGATTCTTACCCACTAAATACCACACACCCTTTTCCCACGATGTGTATCATCACCCCGGAACCGCTCTCGCATTACTTCAGGGTGATATCGTGCTTTGTCTTTCAGACGTCTTCTTCCTTCATTTCTCCTTTACGAACGTTCGTATGCTTCCAAATCCTTCTTCTTCTGACGAAGGACATTCTCCACGTACACTGCCACGCGATCCCAGGATTCCTGGTTTCGCAGCATCACCGAAATAATATTATCTGCTGTCAATTCTCCTATTTCAGTTTCCACACATCTTCTCTGAATCGTCCAATGGCCGCATACAAAAAAGGTGTGAAATACGTCATCAATGTCATCACAGTATATGCATGCTGCGTCATTCGCTCTGCCCACTTTATGCAGGAATTTCCGGAAATATCCATGCCCTGTTAGAAGCTGCGTGAGGTAGTAATTTACTTCACCATGGGCCCTTTCAACCCAGATATCCAAGCGTGGTATCAATCGCTTGGTCCATTTGCCTCGAGGGTCACTTTCCCATCTGAGTTGCCATCGCCTCATCCGTTGACTGAAGGCACGCTTCTTTGCACATTTCTTTCCCAGCTCTCCTTGGGTTCGCCAGATTTCATGTCGCTCCAATGCAAGTAGGTCTATTGGGGCTATTGCTGCCACCGTGAGGATTGCAGGCTCGGAGACCGTGAGGTATGCGCATGCAATACGTAAAGCCACTCTCCGTTGTACGGCAGCTATCCTTCTCCGATACCAAGCGAATCTCAACGATTCAGCCCAGATTTCAGAGCCATATAAGAGCACTGACTGAACCGTCGACATGAGAAGACGTCGTTTGCTGGATTTCGGACCTTTAATATTTCCCATTAGTCTGCTAAGTGCAGTCATGTATTTTACTGCCTTGTCTGTCGTTCTCTGAATATGATTCCAGAATGTGAGCTTGGAGTCAAGTGTCACTCCTAGATATTTTGTGCTCGCAGATGTTTCAATCACTAACTCTCCAACAGTCATTGGTACAAGAGTTTCGATCCTTTTCCTCGTCAGAAGAACTATCTCCGTTTTGTGTTCGGCTAATGTTAGACTGTGGTTCATCATCCATTCTTTTATGCGCCGCATCACCTGGTTCAGTTTCATTTGAGCCATTTCAACATTACGAGCTACTATCAAGGCGGCCACATCATCGGCGTAGCCCACAAGCTTCGTGTCCTCTGGCATCTCCAAACGTAACAAGCCATCATACATTATGTTCCAAAGATCTGGACCAAGGATCGATCCCTGCGCTGCACCAGCCGTCAGGCGTTTTATCTTTTCTCCATCTTCCGTATCATACAACAGAGTGCGATCTTTGAAGTAATCTCTCATTATGCGCATAAGATATTGTGGTAGCTTGAAAGTTTCCTCAAGAGCTACCAACATGTCGCTCCATCTTGCCGAATTGAAGGCATTTTTCACATCCAGGGTCACAAGAAGTGTCAATTTACGGGAATGATGATTGCTCATTTGTGCCCTTTCTGCTGTATTCACCACCTCCCACACTGCATCCAGCGTCGAGTGTCCCCTCCGAAATCCATGTTGGCGAACAGATAGATCCCCTGCTAGTTGAACTGCTGAGAGGATTCTGGGCTGCAGTAGTTTCTCCAGGCCTTTTCCGGCTGTGTCCAGCATACATAAAGGTCTATAACCGCCAAGTTTTCCTTTGCTGATCAGAACCAAACGAGCCATTTTCCATCGGGGACTAAAAACACCCGTTTGCAGGCAATGATTGTACATATTCAGCAACAGTTCTGGACATAGTTCTGCTATTATCTTTAACACTTCTGTAGGTATACCATCTGGTCCTGGAGTTTTCTTATTTCTAAGAGAGCTAATAGCTCTATTCAGCTCTTCTACAGTGAAGAGGGGTATGTCATCCAGTTCTTTTTCGTCATCACAGTCAATCCTCTCTGGATGGTCTGGGAATAGTGTATCCACAATTTGTTTAATTGTTTGCGGATCCGCACTCGGGGTTGAAAATGTCCCGAGTTTCTTCATTACAATCTTATAACCTTGTCCCCATGGATCATCTTCTACTTCTTTAGCCAGTGCCCACCATTTATCGGCTTTACTTTTTCTGATTGCATTACGGAGTTCCTTCTTCGCTGACTTGTACTCCGCTGTGACTGAGGTATTCTCTTGACTGCCTCTCATCCTCTGAGCCCTGCGTCGAAGTCTCAGACAATTCTTTCTCAGTTCAGCAATCTCTTCGGTCCACCAGTACGCTGGGCGCTTGCTATTTCGCGGCCTCCTTCGGGGCATTGAGGCGTTGCATGCTTGATGGATTAGCTGCATAGTGAGTTCAACACATACACCAGCTGCTTCTTTCCCTCTACGAGTAGAACATTTTTCAGTTATGTTCTCCATTCCATTCCGTATTACATCAATGAACGTTTCCTTGTCAATACCGGCTACGTTCCACCGTGCTGGTCTGCGCAAGATGTTTCTTTCTTGAGGAGATTCTTGGAGAAGTCGAAAGATGATATATTGGTGATCGCTCCCCGTATAGTTCTCAATCACTTGCCATTCAGAAATCTTAGGCGTAATATCCTCTGATGAAAAGGTTACATCCGGTATTGTTCCCTGGCATCCTGGCCGTCGGAATGTTGGCACATTTCCAATGTTGTTGACCACCAAACCCGTTCTGGCTGCCATCTCCATTATACGACGTCCTCTGGAGTCTGTTTGTGGCATGCCCCATTCCAACGCTTGAGCATTTACGTCACCAGCGACCACTAGTTTTTTTCCATTCTGCGTATTACATCCTCAAGACCATCAATTTTCATCTGAAAATTGGAAACAGATTCATTTGGCGTAAAATAACAGCTTACAATAGTGATTCCCCCAGTCTGTACCCAAACAAAACCGTCATCGCATCCATGCTGTGTTACTGGGACTTTTCCTAGATCTGGTATCCAAATTGCAGCTGTTCCGAGGTTATCCACAAACCACCCTGGATGGTCCCTCTCTTGATATGGTTCGCTAATAATAACGATGTCTACTTCCATCTCGTAAATCAGCTGTGTCATAAGATCGTTAGCTGTTTGACTCCTGTGCATGTTTGCTTGAAGTATTCGCATCATTTACTGTGACTTTTTGCTTTCTCCAGAGCTTCACGAAATATTGCACATGCTCCCGATCCAGAAATGTGATTTCGTTTAGCTTCATTAACACCCTTGTCTGTACAAAGCATACATCGTGGATTGTTCTTTTTACAGTCTACTGCCTTGTGGTCAGATTCTCCACACTTAAAACAAACTTCTGTCGGGACCTGTGCAGTTTTTTGCTAGATGGCCATATGATAGGCATCGGAAGCAGCGAGGTAACATGGTTCTAGCTCTTACTCTGCAGTATAGCCATCCTATCTTAATTCTTCCTGCTTCCAGTAATTTCTGAGCGTCCTCATCTTTGGTTTCGAAGATGGCAAGTTTCTGTCCCCAGCTGTTTGGTTTCGAGACCGATATTTTAAGTTCTCCATGGGGATTTCCGGAATCTCGTCTTACAGCTTCCTCCACGTCTGCGGCGGTAGTGACGCCATCCATGTCTCGAATCTCCAGTGTAGTTCGGGGGATTAACGCCTTTACATCGCCATCACGTCCGAGGGCATCTCTCAGAGAATTACTGAATACCTCCCTATTTTCAATCTTAGTTGTTTTGTTGAATTTAATAAGGACAGCTCCAGCTCTTGTTTTACGGATGGATCGAATGCCTGTTCCACTGTCTTCAGGCTTCACCCTGTTCCTGATATCCTTCAAAACATCAGCGAAAGTCTTACCGTTCATCGGTTTGATAATTACGGCTTCTGTACGACTCCTAGATTTAGATTGAGGTCGTTTCCCACTTTCGCTAAGCACTGTAGTTTCAGGATCATTACTGGCCTGTTTCACTGGAATATCTTCGTGCTTCCTATCCTCGCTCTTCTTCTTTCTTTTCTTCTTTGACAGAAACGTCTCCCATTTTCCTTGATCTTCCTCTTCCGAGTCATTTGTCACTAGTGATGTGTTGGACAATTCCTTATTCTCCATGGTAATTGGTCTCTGCTTTTGTTCTTCTGCAGATTTCTTCCACAACATCCTGTATGCTGCTCCAGCCTCTAAAGCTTCTTCCAGCTTCATGAGGCCATTCTTTATTTCCGTTTTGAGATTTTTGAGAGGAATAGCCATTATGTTCTTTAACAGTGATCTTGCTGTCTCAAGATGCACCTCTTCTTTGTATTGATTATCCATTATCTGCCGACTGATATCATCAATCAGATTTAGGTCAATACTCCTACCATTTCGGCCATTGTGAATACTTTCCCTTGATACACCAGGGAGCTCCACTGTATCACACAGAATGTCTGCTTCTGCCATCATGCCAATGTAAGAGTCTAGCTGGCCGTGTCTAGAGTCAAGGAGATGAAGTTGTGAGTAGGCGGCTGGGAGCGCTTACACTATAAAGCGATCGTCTAATCTACCGCAGTGTACCTTCTACGTGATTTTGATCTTTGGCAAGATGGCTGCTCACAACAGGATTATTTCACCGCAAACTTTTCAATATTTCACTCAATATTCTGTCGTTCCAGTTGTAAACAAACACATCTACCATGCAATGGAGCTTAAAATAACCATACAAGCTCGTTTCAGTGAGTGCCTTCACAATATAAACCCGCTTTCTTGAGCTATTTTGTAGCTGCGAAGTTCATGCGTCCTTTCATGTCCAATAATAATAATAATAATAATAATAATAATAATAATAATAATAATAATAATAATAATAATAATAATAATAATAATAATAATAATAATAATAATAATAATAATAATAATAATAATAATAATGGTAATCATCATAATAATAATAATGATAATAATACTAATAATAATAATAATAATAATAATAATGATAATAATAATAATACTAATAATAATAATAATAATAAGAATCATAATAATAATAATAATAATAATAATAATAATAATAATAATAATAATAATAATAATAATAATAATAATAATGATAATGATAATGATAATAATAATACTAATAATAATAATAATAATAAGAATCATAATAATAATAATAATAATAATGATAATACTAATAATAATACTAATCATAATAATAATAATGATAATAATAATGATAATAATGATAATAATAATAATAATAACAATAATGATAATAATAATAATAATAATAATAATCATAATCATAATAATAATGATCATAATAATAATAATAATAATAATAATAATAATAATAATAATAATAATAATAATAATAACAATAATAATAATGGTAATAATAATACTAGTAATAATAATAATAATAATAATAATAACAATAATAATAATAATGGTAATAATACTAGTAATAATAATAATAATAATAATAATAATAATAATAATAATAATAATAATCATAATAACGATAATACTAATATTTTATTTTATTTTTTTTATTTTTTTTGCGAGGGAGTGTGGAAAATCTTTCATAAGACGCTTGTGAGGGTCCGCACTCAACAAGTGTGTGGAGATTCTTACCCACTAAAAACCACACTCCCTTTTCCCACGACGTTTATCTCCGCCCCGGAACCGCTCTCGCATTACTTCAGGGCGGATGTCGTGCTTAATGCATCTTGTGCTTCATCTTCCTTCTTCTGCTTTACTGTCTGTCGTAATCGTCCAGGTCCTTCTTCTTCTGACGCAGAATATTTTCTACGTAGACTGCCACCTGGTCCCAAGATTCTCGACTTCGTAGCATTACTGACACGATCCCTTCTGGCGTCAATTCTCCGTGCATAACTTCTAAGCATCTTCTTTGTGGCAGCCAATGAACACACACAAAGAAAGTATGTGATACGTCATCGATATCGCCGCAGTATATGCACACCGGACTAGTTGCTAGCCCTAGCCTATGAAGAAATTTTCGGAAGTATCCATGACCTGTCAGGAACTGTGTGAGATAGTAGTTCACTTCACCATGATTTCGGGCAACCCATACGCCCAGAGAAGGTATCAGTCTTTTCGTCCATTTCCCTCTAGAATCATCTTCCCATCTTGTTTGCCATCGTTGCATTCTGCGACTATGAGCCAAAGCCTTTGCCCTTTTCCTTCCTAGCTCTTCTTGTGTGAGCCAAATTTCTTGTCTTTCGAAGGCCAACAAGTCAATGGGAGCTACTGCTGCTACTACTAGAATCACGGGTTCTGATACTGTGCGATATGCGCAAGCAATTCGTAAAGCTGCTCTCCGTTGTACAGCCGCAATTCTTCTCCGATATTTCACAATTTTTAACGATTCAGCCCACATTTCCGAACCGTATAGCAGTATCGATTGAACAATTGACATGAGAAGCCGCCTTTTACTAGATATCGGTCCCTTGATATTTCCCATGAGTCTGCTCAGTGCAGTCATGGTTTTCGCTGCCTTATCTGTTACCCGTTGGATGTGGTCCCAATATGTAAGCTTAGTATCAAGCGTTACACCAAGATATTTTGTGCTCCTAGTTGTTTCGATGGCTATCTGTCCGATCTGCATCGGTACAACAGTATTAATCCTTTTCCTCGTCAGGAGGACAATTTCCGTTTTGTGATCTGCGAGTTCTAACTTGTGATTTATCATCCATTCTTTGACACGTCGCATCACCTGATTCAATTTAAATTGAGCCAGCTCTAGGTTACGGGTTACTATCACAGCAGCCACATCATCAGCATAACCCACAAGTTTTACATCTTCTGGCATCTCCAGCCGTAATAAATCATCATACATGATGTTCCAAAGGTGTGGTCCGAGAATTGAGCCTTGCGCTGCACCAGCTGTGAGCCGTTTTCTTCTCTGACCGTCTTCCGTGTCGTATAACAATGTACGGTCTTTCAAATAGTCTCGCAGTATATACATGAGATATTCTGGTAGCTTGAAAGTTTCTTCTAGAGCTTCCAATATATCACTCCATCTTGCCGAGTTGAAGGCATTTTTAACATCTAGAGTCACAAGAAGCGTCAGTTTCCTAGAATAATGATTACCCGTTTGAGCTCGTTCTGCTGTCTTCACCACTTCCTTCACAGCATCTAGCGTTGAGTGACCTCTGCGAAATCCATGTTGTTGGTCGGATAGGTCGCCAGCTAATCGGACTGCTGCTAGTATTCTCGGTTGTAGAAGCTTCTCTAAACCTTTCCCGGCAGTGTCCAGCATACATAGAGGTCTGTAACCCCCATTTTTCCCTTTACTGATCAGAACCAATCTAGCTATCTTCCAACGAAAGCTAAAAATTCCCGCTTTCAAACAATGATTATACATTCTCAACAGCAGTTGAGGACATAATTCGGCTGCCACCTTTAGTACTTCTGCTGGAATACCATCTGGACCAGGGGCTTTCTTATTTCTAAGGGAATTAATTGCTGTTATCAATTCTTCAATTGTAAAAGGTGGTACATTGTCTAGTTCTTTCTCGGCCTCATCATCAATCCTCATGCATGATCAGGGAATAATGTGTGCACTATTTCTTCATGGTGCGTGGATCCGTGATAGGGCTTGGTATCATCCCGAATTTCTTCATGACAATTTTATACCCTAATCCCCATGGATTTTCATCCACTTCCTTGGACATTTCCCACCACTTGTCGGCTTTACTCTTTTTAATTGTATTTCGCAGTCTTTTCTTCATAGTCTTATACTCTACTGAGAGAGCTGCGTCGTTATGTCGTGCTCTTTGTGTCCTTCGTCTGAGTCGCAGGCATTGTTTCCTCAACTCAGCAATTTCTTCATTCCACCAATATGCTGGACGCTTGCCTCTCCGTTGTTTGATTCTGGTCATAGATGCGTCGCATGCTTGCTGAAGGAGTCTCATGGTGTGTTCCACGCATTTATTAGCAATAATGCTTCTTTTGCCTCCGTGACATGTATCCGTCATACAATCCATTTCATTCTGTATTACTTCATGAAATTTTTCTCTGTCCATAGTGGCTATGTTCCATCTTTCTGACTTGGGCGTGGTAATCCTTAGATTCGGAGTCTCTTGAAGTACACGAAAAGTGATATACTGATGATCGCTTCCAGTATATTCTTCAATTACTCGCCATAATAATAATAATAATAATAATAATAATAATAATAATAATAATAATAATAATAATAATAATAATAATAATAATAATAATACTAATAATAATAATAATAATAATAATAATAATAATAATGATAATAATAACACTAATAATAATAATATTTTTTTTTTTTACGAGGGAAGTGTGGGAAATCTTTCATTAGACACTTGTGAGGGTCCGCACTCCACAAGCGTGTGAGATTCCTACTCACTAAAACCCACACACCCTTTTCCCACGACGTATATCTCCGCCCCGGAACCGCTCTCGCATTACTTCAGGGCGGTGTCGTGCTAATTTGTTAGGTTTCTTCTTCCTTATTTCTCCTTACTGCCGTTCATGAGCATTCATATCTCTCTTTTTCTGACGCAGGATGCCTTCTACATATACTGCTATCTGATCCCAAGATTCTTGGTTTCGTAGCATCGCCTGCACAATAGTTTCTGGCGTCAACTCTCCTTGCTCAGTATATAAACATCTTCTCTGAGTTGACCAATGATAACATACGAAAAATGTGTGAAATACATCGTCTGTATCATTGCAATAAATACACGCCGAGTCGCTCGCTCTACCTACTCTATGTAGAAATTTACGGAAGTATCCGTGACCCGTCAATAGTTGCGTAATGTAAAAGTTAACCTCGCCATGAACTCGGGCAACCCAATCAGCTAGGCGTGGTATCAGCCGCTTAGTCCATTTTCCTCGAGGATCTTCCTCCCATCTTTGCTGCCACCGCTCCATTCGTTGCCTATAAGCTAGCTCCTTAGCGCGCTTCTTTCCGAGCTCTCCGTGAGTTCGCCAGACTTCCTGTCTCTCTAAGGCAAGTAAATCAATTGGTGCTACCGCTGCTATCGTAAGGACCGCAGGTTCGGATACTGTGCGATACGCGCTTGTAATACGCAAAGCTGATCTCCGCTGTACCGCAGCTATCCTTCGCCGGTATTTTTCAAACTTCAGAGATTCAGCCCAGACTTCGGCACCATATAGAAGTGTCGAGTGAACTATCGACATCAGAAGTCGTCGTTTGCTAGACTTCGGACCTTTAACGTTGCTCATTAATCTACTCAGCGCATCCGTTGTTT
Source organism: Anabrus simplex (assembly GCF_040414725.1). Lineage (NCBI taxonomy): Eukaryota > Metazoa > Arthropoda > Insecta > Orthoptera > Tettigoniidae > Anabrus > Anabrus simplex. Next base: position 347,389,336 of record NC_090269.1, on the reverse strand, counting down.
TCACCGCCTTATCTGTCACCCGTTTGATATGATCCCAAAAAGTAAGTTTGGTATCAAGTGTCACTCCGAGATACTTTATACTTCTGGATGTTTCAATTTCTGTTTGTCCAATATACATTGGAATGACGGTCGAGATCCTTTTTCTTGTCAAGAGAACAATCTCTGTTTTATGATCTGCAAGCTGTAATCTGTGATTCGCCATCCAATCTTTCACCCGTCGCATTACTTGATTTAGCTTAAACTGAGCCAACTCCAAATTTCGAGCAACTATCAAAACAGCTATATCATCAGCATAGCCCACTAGCATTGTGTCTTCCGGCATCTCTAACCTCAACAATCCATCATATACTATATTCCACAGATTTGGGCCAAGGATGGACCCTTATGCTGCACCAGCTGTGAGCCGTTTCACTCTCTGCCCATCTTCTGTGTGATATACTAGATTACGATCTTTCAAATAATTTCTCATTATGCGCATGAGATACTCCGGTAGTTTGAAAGTATTTTGAAGCGCTTCCAATATGTCATTCCAACTGATCGAGTTGAAAGCGTTCTTAACATCAAGGGTCACAAGGAGTGTCACTTTACGAGAGTGATGATTACCCGTTTGTGCCCTTTTAGCTGTATTCAACACTTCCCATACTGCATCGATTGTCGAATGCCCTCCTCGAAAACCATGTTGACGATCAGAGAGGTCCCCAGCTAGTTGAACTGCTGAAAGTATTCTTGGCTGCAAAAGTTTCTCTAATCCTTTACCAGCAGTATCCAGCATACATAAAGGCCTATAGCCCCCAGATTTTCCTTTGCTTATTAAAACTAGCCGAGCTGTTTTCCAGCGAACACTGAACACCCCCGATATCAGGCAGCTATTGTACATTTTCAGCAGTAGTTGTGGACAGAAATCTGCTATCAGCTTTAATATCTCTGCTGGAATACTATCTGGTCCTGGGGCCTTTTTATTTCTAAGGGACCTAATCGCTCTCATCAATTCTTCTCGTGTAAATAGTGGCACATCATCTATGAATTCATCATCATCATCATCAGCAGACCTCTCAGGATGATCTGGGAATAATGTATCCACAATATCCTTCATTGCATTTGAGTCCATGATCGGGTTCGAGAAATTTCCAAATTTCTTCATAACGATCTTATATCCTAAACCCTATGGATCGTCATCCACTTCTTTAGCCATTTTCCACCATTTGTCGACTTTACTCTTTTTGATAGCATTTCTCAATTCTTTCTTCGCCGACTTATACTCAGCTGTAAGTGAGGTGTCTTCTTGGCTGACTCGCGCTCTCTGTGCCTTCCGTCTAAGTTGCAGACAACGTCTTCTCTGATCAGCAATATCTTTGGTCCACCAGTACGCTGAACGCTTCTTATTTCGTGATGTTTTGCGAGTCATGGAAAGATCACATGCTCTCCGAATAAGCTCCATAGTGAGCTCAACACATTTCTCAGCGGCTTCTTTCCTTTTATAACAACATATTTGTTCTGTTATCCTATCCATTTCATTTCTTAGGATAGCAAGAAATTTGTCTTTGTCCATACTTTCTATATTCCACCGCGTTGGTTGATACGATCTAATATTAATCTGTGAAGTTTCAGGAAGAATACAAAAAGTAATGTACTGGTGATCACTTCCCGTGTATTCTTCAATCACCCGCCAGTCATTGATATTCGACACGATGTCCTCAGATACAAAAGTCACGTCCGGTATGGTTCCTCTACAGCCCGGTCGTCGAAAAGTTGGCACATTTCCAATATTAGTGACCGTCAAACCCAGCCTAGCGGCCATTTCCATAGTTCGGCGCCCTCTAGAGTCATACTGTGGCATACCCCATTCTAGTGCTTGGGCATTGAAATCACCAGCCACGATTAAACCGTTGTCAAAACCTTGTAATACGTCCTCTAGGCCGTCCATCTTAGCCTGAAATTCAAATACTGACTCATTTGGCGTAATGTAACAGCTCACTAAAGTATATCTACCAGTGCGGACCCAAATAAAACCGTCTCCGCATCCTTGGTCGGATACTGGGCATCTACCCAAATCTGGTATCCAAATTGCAGCTGTGCCACAATTATCTACGAACCATCCTGGGTGGTCTCTGTCTTGATAAGGTTCACTGAGAAGAAATACGTCTACTCCTATCTCAAAGGCCGTCTGCGTCAAAAGATCATTGGCAGTTCTACTCCTATGCATATTTGCTTGAATAACCTTCATCATTTACTGCTAGTTTTAGCCTTTTCGAGAGCTTCACGAAACGCTGTACAGGCTTTTGAGCCAAGTACATGACTTCGATTAGCTTCATCAACGTTAATGTCTGTGCAAATTATGCATCTCGGATTTGCTTTGCAACCTACCGCCCTATGCCCGGCTTCTCCGCACTTAAAACAAAGTTTGCTTCTATCTACACCTTTGCAGTTTCGTGCATGGTGTCCATACGAAAGACATCGAAAGCAGCGAGATACCACGATCCTTTTTCGGGTTCTACAATCCAACCATCCTATTTTAATTTTACCCATATCTAAAAGTTTCTGGGCCTCCTTATCTTCTATCTCAATGATAGCAAGTTTTTGCCCTCTGCTGTTCGGATTATTAATTGACACTTTCAGTTCTCCTTCGAAATTCTGAAGATCCTGTCTTACAGCTTCCTCTACATCTAAAGCAGTGGTGATACTGTCCATGTCCCGAATTTCCAAGGTAGTGCGGGGAGTTAAAGTCTTCACATCGCCATCCGTTCCAAGGACATTCCTTAAAGATTTATTAAAATTGTCCCTGTTCTCGTTTTGCGTGTCTTCATTAAAAGCGAGAAGAATCGCCCCGGTCTGAGTTTTGCGAATAGATCGAATACTCACACCGCTGTCTTCAGGTTTTATTTTACTCCGAATACCCTTCAAAACATCTGCAAAAGTCTTGCCGTTTGTTGGTTTGATAAGGACAGCATCAGAACGATCCCTTGATTTTAAATGGGTCCGTTTATCTTGTTTTTTTCCACCATCAATGACCTCCATTCTGCCAGAATCTACCTTATCTGTGAAAGGTTGGATATCTTTATCCTCCTTCATTTCCTTCTTCTTGTTTTTTTTTTTCTTATAGGAAATCTCGACCCATTTCTCCTTATCTTTCTCCTCCCCATTCGTCACTAACGGTGTCGTAGGCAATTCATTTATCTCTACGGTTGTTTGTTCCCGTTTTAGATTTTCACTAGCTCTCTTCCAGGATGTCCTGCATGCTGCTCCAGCATCGAGAGCTTCCTCCAATTTTCGCAATCCATTCTGGATTTCCAGCTTAAGGTTCTTAAGCGGAATAGCTAGAATGCTTTTCACCAATGCCCTAGCGATCTCAAGATGTTCCTCCTCTTTACGCTGTTCCTCCATTATTATTTCCTCACTCCTCCCATTAAGTACTTGCGTCATATCCTGTGTCCCAATACTGGCACATTCAAGTACGTTTGCACTCCTATTGTGATGACACGAAAGAGAGAGCTCTACCGAATCTTTCTGAACTTCTGCCTCCGTCATCATGCAAGAAAGGAATCTAACTGGCCGTGACTGAGCCGCGGCGGCGAAGGATCCTTTCTTTGATGTCGTATATTCCTTGAAAGCAACTTATAACCTAAATCCTGAATGATGAAACACTAATCTACAATTAATTTGTCTACAAGTCAACGAAATAATTTGATGAAGTTGTAAAACAATACTACAGGTGCTAGAGGAATATTCTAGTTCAACTTCTAATGGCGCATGTAATTAATTACTTACGATTTCAACATAAGAAGTACACACACATATTCACCCATCTTTCCATCACGCAACAATCCCATAATAATAATAATAATAATAATAATAATAATAATAATAATAATAATAATAATAATAATAATAATAATAATAATAATAATAATGTTATTTGCTTTACGTCTCACTAACTACTTTTACGATTTTCGGAGACGCCGAGGTGTTGAAATTCAGTCCCGTGTGAGTTCCTTTACATGCTAGTAAATCTACTAACACGAGGCTGACGTATTTGAGCACCTTCAAATACCACCAGACTTAGCCAGGATCGAACCTGCCAAGTTGGGGTAAGAATGCCAAGGCCTCAACCGTCGGAACCACTCAGCCAGGCTATGATATTTGGGGATCCAACCAGCCTTCGGGTGGAAGACTATACAGGCATGGTGGTGGTGGTGATTATTGTTTTAAGAGGAAGTACAACTAGGCAACCATCCTCTATAAAACCCTAATCAGAGGGAAAAATGGAAGGGATCCAACACTTCGAAAAATGAAGATATCGGTCAAAGAAAGACACGGGCCACGAAGGGCGTGAAAATGAAAGACTCCCTAGCCCTCGCAAACCTAATAGCGTCGGGGTCGGAGAAGAACAAGAGTTGACCAAGAGAGGTCGGATAGGATAGATGAAAGTGAGGAGCCTGGCACAAGTAAGTGGAAGCAATGCCAGGACTCAGCTAAGGGCCCCGTGGTCGCCAACCCACGCTCTAATGTTCAGAGCCCCTGGGGCCTCTTTTAGTCGCCTCTTACGACAGGCAGGGGATACCGTGGGTGTTATTCTACCGCCCCCACCCACTTGTTTCATAAACGGGACCTGAGCCATGGCTCATACAGGTGCAGTACATATCTGTTAGGTGGCAGAATTAGGAGATAACACAGAATCTCAAGTACACTGATGTTTACATGAGAATAAACGGATAGTGAGTTACTCTCACTATCGAGGTACGATACATGTAAAGTATACGCCTTACAGAGTCAATATAACTCAGATTTTCGTAGCATCTTATGTAAATATTAGCAAATGTACCCATGCTTCGCTACGGTATTCTACATTGTACACCGATTCCTCCGTAAATTATTGATGCTGCTTTTTGTTTTAAGGGGCCTAACATCGAAGGTCATCGGCCCGCGTAAATTATTATAAAGGCAGTGAGTAAGATTAAATTACATCGCATGCCACTTAGCGCTATCCTAGAAACAAAACAGGAATACGTCGTTTCTGATGTAAGGTAGGCATTGGGGAAGTTTTGAGAACAAGGAAGGCCACATTTCCTATTGCCAATCAAAATCGTGTTCGAAAGATTTTATTATAATCGGGAAATGAAGTGCCATCGAACGTATCAAAAATCGGGACAGGACAATAAGTCATGACCAAAGTGGTTGATCTCTCGAAATAGAAAATGGATTGTGCTTTCTGTCTTGCAATACGACTTACCGTTGAGCCATTAATTATCCCGAAACGAATGTCTGCACCGTCAGTAAAATTGCATTCGTATTTCGATATTTTCCAGGGCAGAAAATCATACATGTGTATAGCTTGGAAGTTTTCCTTAAAGAAAAGAGTTTTCAGGTTTGAGGATTAGCCCTCGCATACATACGGAATAATTAAGGAAGAAAGTAATACAGTTAAGAAAGTTGAAATTAATAGAAAATAGGATTATATCTGAGGACAGCCGGATAGGACAAATATGCAAATACCAAGTGGATGTATTGCAAAATCAAATATCCCTCAATTAGTAATGAAGGTATGAATTACGGATATAAGAAAACAGTAACTGAGGAGAAATTTAGGGGCAGGGATTTTTAGCTAAACTGATAAGAAGATGACTTATGGTGTTATTACTTAAGCTACTCGGGGACGGTTATAACCTCCAACGATATTCCGCCAGTATCCAACAGAATGGCCGATTGACGTCTCTCCTGTTTTCTACACAAGGAACAACCACGAGATTACAGGAAGGATGACGAAAATGGCAAGAGTATAAGAGTGGAGGAAAACTGTTCTGAGTAGTCGGGCAAAGATAGTTCTAGAGCCACGGAGGGTCTGCCCTTGCATTGGAACCTGCATAGCTCCGATACTAGTGCATCGGAACCTGCATTGCTCCCCTACTAGTGGTTATTGACCCCTAGTTGAGTAGTAGGGCAATGTACGTTCGCGGATTTTGCATAAGAGAGCAAGCCTAACCTCACAGTCACTATCTTGAGGAGCATAACTGCACTTTAACGCCTAGTTGCCCTTCCCGATGTCTAAGAGGGCAAGCCTAACCTCATGGAGGAACCTAACTTTAGTTTTACGGCTAGATGTCCTTTTTGACGTGGACAGTCGTTATCTTGGAGGGGCCTAACTTTACAGGACATAGTTTAACGGCGAGATGCCCTTCTCGACGCTATCTTGAGTAGTAGGACAATGATCATTCTCGCGACGCTGTGTTAAGTAGTAGGGCAATGAGGATTCGTATAAGTGAGCGCATGTAACTACGGAGTTTTACGGCAAGATGGCCTTTCCGACGCCAATTGCACAAGATGGTGGCTATACACAGCACCTTATGGGACGGCCTAAGGGCGCTTGAGCAAGATGGCGGCTATACATAGATTCTTATGAGACGGCCTAAGATGGCGGCTATACATAGGCTCTTATGAGGCGGCCTGCAGGCGCTGGCGCAAAATGGCGGCTGCTCTAATGCGGCGGCTTAGGGGCGCTTGCGCAAGATTGTGGCTATACACACGCTCTCATGAAGCGGCCTAGGGGCACTTGCCCAAGATGGCAGCTAAACATAGACTCTTATGAGACGGGCTAAGAACGCTTGCGCAAGATGGCTGCTATACATAGGCTCTTATGAGGCGGCCTAGGGGCGCTGGCGCAAGATGGCGGGTATGAGACGGCCTAGGGGCCTACTGCGCAAGATGGTAGCTATACATAGGCACTTATGAAACGGCCTAAGGACGCTTGCGCAGGACGGCGGCTATACACAGGCTCATATGGAGAAAGCTAGCCTAGAGGCTACTGCACAAGATAGCGGCTATACACAGGCTCTTATGAGATGGCCTAAGGACGCTTGCGCAATCTGGCGGCTATACACATGCTTATATGTACTGTAGAAAGAGCCCAGGGGCCTACTGCGCAAGATGGCGGTTATACATAGACTGTTATGGAGAAAGATGACGGACATGGACGACTGCACAAGATGGCGGCTATACATTGACTTTCATGGAGAAAGATTACGGCCACGGGCGGTTGCACAAGATGGCGGCTATGCATAGACTTTTATGGAGAAAGATGCCGCCCATGGGCGATTATACAAGATGGCGCTATACACGGGCTCTTATGGAGAAACATGACGGCCATGGGCGATTGTACAAGATGGTGGCTATACACGGGCTCTTATGGAGAAGATAACGGCCATGGACAATTACACAAGATAGCGGCTGTACATGGGCTCTTACGAGACGGCTATGGGCGATTGCACAAGATTGCGGCTATACACGAGCTCTTATGGAGAAGATAACGGCCATGGACAATTACACAAGATAGCGGCTGTACATGGGCTCTTATGAGACGGCTATGGGCGATTGCACAAGATTGCGGCTATACACGAGCTCTTATGGAGAAAGAGGTCGACTATGGGCGATTGCACAAGATGACGGTTATACACGCGCTCTTGTTGAGAAAGATGACGCCCAAGAGGGATTACACAAGATGGCGGCTAAACATAGACTCTCATAGAGAAAGACGATGGTCATACGCGATTGCGCAAGATGGCGGCTATACACGGGCTCTTATGTAGAAACATACGGCCAGGGCGATTGCTCAAGATAGCGGCTGTACATGTCCTCTTATGGAGAAAGTTGACCGAGGAGACACTTAGGCGACAGCTTAGGGGCGCTTGAGCAAGATGGCAGCTATGCATATGCTTTTTTAGAAAAAGCTAGCCTAGAGGCTACTGTACAAGATGGCGGCTACACACGGACTCTTTTGGAGAAGGATGGCTCAGGGGAGACATAGGACTTAAAGAGACGGCCTAGGGGCTACTGCGGAAGATGGTGGCTATACAAGGGCTCTTATGGCCTCCTCCTCCTCTGATGGGACACAGCCGCCCTCCTCCTCCTCTTCCTCTCATGGTGAATAAGAGGTTAGCTTATAGCTTTATGTTTATATCCGACAAGTCCAAACATGCATAACAATGACAACGTGATCTTATGCTTCTTTACGCATGACAGGAGTAAGCAGGTGCTATTATTCTGTTTTTAACTTGCAGTGATGACGATATTATACTGTAGTTATAAATATTTAGACTTGTCCGTTATGAAGGTTACTTACTCAAGTCTTTATAGATGGAATTAGTAGGTGTATGGAGGCAAAGGAATGCAATAAGACCAACATTTTGAATGCAAAGAAATATTTATTGTATGACGATTTACAATATTAAAAAATATACTACTACAACAGTCTTGGTTTTGCTGCTGACAAGGTCGCTATGCTCATTAGCAGCTTTCTGCGAACAGGTAGCAATCAATCAATCAATATTCTAAAGGCCAATACCTTGTCTTTTCATTAATTGGCTGTTCGTTTCAGTTCTATGTAGTTGACACAACCTAAACTCTTCTTTATGTCGTACAAATACCACATCCTAGGTCTTCATCTCGCTTAGTTATGAAAGAATTGTTTCTGATGACATGCCCAATAAATTTTAATTTCCTGTTTTCCATTTCGTTTAAAAATTTTCTCTCTTCTTTAACATTCAAATTAAACAAGATATTTAGTGTTTATGAAATATATTATACTATGTATGTAATGCTTTATAAGGAAGATAATGCAGTTTTTACCTTTTTATTATTCGCGTGGTTTGTTCCTTTTTGAATTATCTTGATCATGCACTGAAATGAATGGAAAAAGTTCATCTATACACTGCTTATAGTGTTCAGTTCTCGGATTTGGTCCATCACAATCATCATCACCATTTTCACCTCGATGCTTGTAATCACGTTCACAGGTTCTGCATAAAGCTACATCGATTGACATATTACTGTGGAGAGGAAGGATGTCCCAAAAACCATTTACGAAAGGAGCAGCGTACGTAGATAAACATCCTGGTGGTAAACATTGAATCAGATGTTTTGGCATCTGATATAAGGTTCTATGTTTATAGAACATCTTAATAGCCTCACTTACTCGTGTGAGATAAATAAGATGATGCGTATGAGCATTTGAACAGCATGCACATTCACAGTTTTGTTTGCTATCAAAACGATTATCCGTATCCGTGTAGACATTTTCTTCTTTCTGTTCCATAGCGTACGATGTCAAAGCACACATTAATGTTGAAGATAAAGGACTACTCCGTAGCAGACTGGATTGAGCTAACCTCAGTAACTATGAGGAGGAGGAAGAACGTAGCTGACGTGTGAGGTGGAGGAGAAGGAACATGGCTATGTCCGGTCGGAGGGGGAGGAAGAGGAGGAAGCTGTTATCTTAACACCTGTTACATTTTAAAAAATGTCGATAAGGGACGCTTGCTTAATCTTCTCTACTTCATTATGTTGGGAAGGAACTATGTCGTTGACATTTCTGTATCTAACAGCGTGACGATACGGAGGACAGCACAATACCTCCTCCTCTTCTTCCTTGTCTTTCTTACAGGTATAAAGGTTAGCTCAATCCCTTCCTCCTCCTACAGTTCTGCAAAATCCCTCCTCCGCAGCGATGACGTCAACATAGTTAGGCTTGTTTAGTTATGTTCGTTAACAAGGTCACTCAGTAGTAATCTCCAGCCTTTACGATAGGTGTAAAGGGAATGCAATAAATAAATTGGATTTTATCCTATTCCTACATATAATGTCACAACAACATTATTGTTGTAACTTATGTGAGTCTTTACACAATAATAAGCCTACGACGTAATTCGTCTTCTATTTCTTGAATCTCTCGTACATACACTGTGTATCCAGCATCTTGATAAGCTTTTGAGCGTTGTAATCGTTCAACGAGTAAGTTAACGTCTTTACAGTATCTTACATCTGCATAAGGTAACAGATTTTCGCTAGTACGTGAAGACGGTTGATGTGCAGAAAACGGAAGAACTTGTTTTGATGCGGTATGTGCTTCTGCAATGTTATCAGCTGATAAAAACTTAACACAGTTTATTGAGAAGAAGCGGTTAAATCTTAATCTTTTTCTTCTACTGCTTCATCTTGCTCTACTTCTTGAGATGTTTGCACTGCTACAGAACATGTTGTTGGGTTAGAAAATAAACTAGAATGAAAAAGCGCCGATGGAAAAGAAACGTTGTGTTCTCCTTTTTTCTTCCTTATGCATCTCGTCTTTCTTTTGTGGTGTGAGCTTACAGAAATTGTAGTAAGCTGAGACGATTTTTATATCGTTTCGATCAAGCTTCTTTATATTGCGCTTTCGATATTCAGTTAATGTTTCTATGCGTTCTACTGGTAAATTACTGAAACAAATGTGTTTAGAATTTACATGTCGTGTGAGATTATCACTTCTGTTGAATATAGTGTTAAATTTTTTGCATGCATATATTTCGAAGATATGCTTTACTACCTTCCTAGTAACGGAACTTTGTTCAAAAGCACGCGTATTTTACATTGCCCGCCACCACATGCATCCGGTGGCAACAGTGAATTTTAGCCCCGTGAAGATGGCAGCAATGAGGTTAGTGATGTTTTGTTGTTTAAAATTCTGCGCCCACGTGATTAAGGATTGCAGCTCTCATCCTAACAGGTGTTAAAAAGGCACATGGATTTTAAATTCAGCTCCACCACATGCATAACGTGGCAGGAATGAAGTTGAGCGCCATCAAGCTGTCAGCAGTGATGTTAGCGATGCTCTGTTGTCCTTAAAATTGAGTTTAGGGTCCGTCAAGATGTCACCGGTTACCTTGACAGCTGTCAAGAAGCACGTAGCCAAGCACGCGGCTTTGTTTACAAACACGAGTACGTGGTCGTGAGGTCACAGTCACGCAGTTAGAACCTATTAGGGTTAATCCCCTCGGCCGGGGTTCAGGACTTCGGCTGCTCACGCTGCATGATACTTCACCGTGCCGTGACGTCACGACCACGTGCTCTTGTTTGTAAACAAGGTCACTAGGTGCTTGGCCATGTGCCTTTTTGACAGCTGTCAAGGTAACCGCTGTCATCTTGACGGACCCTAACCTCACTTCTAAGGACAACAGTGCATCGCTAACCTCACAGCTGGCATCTTGACTTCGCTAAACCTCATTTCTGCCACTTTATGCACGTGATGGCGCAGAATTTAAATTCCACGTGCTTTTTGACACCTGCCAACAAGACAGCTGCAATCTTTAACCACGTGGGCGCAGAATTTAAAACAACAAATCATCACTAACCTCATTGCTGCCATCTTCACGGGGCTAAAATTCACTGTTGCCACCGGATGCATGTGGTGTCGGGCAATGTAAAATACGCGTGCTTTTAACACAGTTCCGTTACTTGGAAGGTAGTAAAGCATATCTTCGAAATATATGCATGCAAAAAATATACTCCTATATTCAACAGATGTGGTAATCTCACACAACATGTAAATTATAAACACATTTGTTTGAGTAATTTATCAGTAGAACGCATAGAAATATTAACTAAATGTCGAAAGCGCGATATAAAGAAGCGTGATCGAAACGATATAAAATCGTCTCAGCTTACTACAAGTTCTGTTACTAAGCTCACACCACAAAAGAAAGACGAGATGCATAAGGAAGAAAAAAGGAGAACACAACGTTTTTTTCCATCGGAGCTTTTTCATTCTACTTTGCTTTCTAACCCAACAACATGTTCTGTAGCTGTGCAAACGTCTCAAGAAGAGAAGCAAGATGCAGCAGTAGAAGAAAGAGATTAAGATTTAACCGCTTCTTCTAAATCAAACCGTGTTAAGTTTTTATCAGCTGATAACATTGCAGAAGCACATACCGCATCAAAACAAGTTCTTCCGTTTTCTACACATCAACCGTCTACACTTACTAGTGAAACACTGTTACCTTATGCAGATGTAAGATACTGTAAAGACGTTAACGTACTCGTTGAACGATTACAACTCCTAAAAGCTCATCAAGATGCTGGATACACAGTGTATCTACGAGAGATTCAAGAAATAGAAGACGAATTACATCTTAGGCTTATTATTGTGTAAAGACGCCCGTAATTTCCAAAAAATGTTGTTGTGAGATTACATGTAGTAATAGGATAAAAACCAGTAAATAAATGGTCTATTTATTGCATTCCCTTTACACCTATCGTAAAGGCTTCAGATTACTACTGAGTAACCTTGTTAACGAACATAACTAAACAAGCCTAACTATGTTGACGTCATCGCTGCGGAGGAGGGATTTTGCTGAACTGTAGGAGGAGGAAGGGATTGAGCTAACCTCTATACCTGTAAGAAAGACAAGGAAGAAGAGGAGCAGGGATTGTGCTGTCCTCCGTATCGTCACGCTGTTAGATACAGAAATGTCAGCGACATAGTTCCTTCCCAACATAATGAAGGAGAGGGGATTAAGCAAGCGTCCCTTATCGACATTTTTTAAAATGTAACAGGTGTTAAGATAACAGCTTCCTCCTCTTCCTCCCCCTTCGACCGGACATAGCCATGTTCCTTCTCCACCGCCTCACACGTCAGCTAAGTTCTTCCTCCTGCTCACAGTTACTGAGGTTAGCTCAATCCCTTCTACGGAGTAGTCCTTTATCTTCAACAATAGTGTGTGCTTTGACATCGTACGCTATGGAACAGAAAGAAGAAAATGTCTACGCGGATACGGATAATGGTCTTGATAGCGAAAAAATCTGTGAATGTGCATGCTGTTCACATGCTCATACGCATCATCTTATTTATCTCACGCGAGTAAGTGAGGCTATAATAATAATAATAATAATCGTATGGCCTCAGCTACCGTTTGCAGACATTTCGATTTGACGCCATCTGGCTGTCTGCTCGTCAATTTCGACGTTCCGGTTTACTCTGTCTGCCATCTAGCGGACCTAGAGTAAACCGGATCTCTCTTGGGCGTCTATGGCTGAGATTTAATTAATTTTGTCGGGTAAATACCAAATGTATCACCAGAGATCTTTTACATGCCGACATCGTACGACATGGAGTGTCGAATGGACTTTTTTCCGCCCTTCAAAAATCCGACTACCTCTGCCGGGTTTGAACCCACTATCTTGGGATCCGGAGGCCGACACTCTACCACGGAGGCTATTAAGATGTTCTATAAACATATAACCTTATATCAGATGGCAAAAAATCTGATTCATTGTTTACCACCAGGATGTTTATCTACGTACGCTGCTCCTGTCGTAAATGGTTTTTGGGACATCCTTCCTCTCCACAGTAATATGCCAATCGATGTAGCTTTATGCAGAACCTGTGAACGTGATTACAAGCATCGAGGTGAAAATGGTGATGATGATTGGGATGGACCAAATCCGAGAACTGAACACTGTACACAGTGCATAGATGAACTTTTTCCAACTATGTCAGTACATGATCAAGATAACTCAGAAAAGGAACAAACCACATGAATAACAAGAAGGTAAGAACTGCACTATCTTCCTTGTAAACGATAACATGCATAGTATAATATATTGCCAAAACACTCAATATTTGGTTTAATTTCAATGTTGCAGGAGGCATTGCAATTTCGGTTGCATGCTACCTCTTCGCAGAAAGCTGTTAAGGAGCATAACAACCTTTTCAGCAGCAAAACCAAGACCGTAGTAGTATATTGTATTAATTTTGTAAATTGTTATACAATAAATATTTCATTGAATTCAAAATGTTGTACATATTGCATTCTTTTGCCTCCTTACACCTACTCATTCCATCGATAAAGGCTTGAGTAAGTAACCATCATAATAGATAAGTCTAAGCTGTATAACTGTAATAATGTCATCACTGCAAGTTAAGAACAGATTAATAGCACATGCTTACTCCTGTCATGCGTAAAGCCTTAAGCATAAGATCGCATCGTCATTGTTATGCACGTTTAGACATGTTAGAGGAGGAGGAGGCCATAAGCAACCGTGTATAGCCGCCATCTTTCGCAGTAGCCCCTAATCTAGCTTTCTCCATAAGAGCGCGTGTATAGCCGCCATCTTGTGCAAACGCCCATACCCGTCTTATAAGAACCCATGTATAGCCGCTATCTTGTGCAATCGCCCATGGCCGTCATCTTTCTCCATAAGAGCACGTGTATAGCCGCCATCTTGGTCAATCACCCATGGCTTACATATTTATCTATAGCAGTCTAAGTATAGTCGCCATCTTGTGCAATATCTTATATCTGTCATCTTTCTCCATAAGAGCCAGTGTATGGCCATCATCTTTCTCCATAAGAACCCATGTATTTAGCCGCCATCTTGGGCAATCGCCCATGGAAGTCATCTTTCTCTATTATAGTCTATGTATAGCCACCATCTTGTGCTTTCTCCAATGGCTGTAATCCTTCTCCACAAGAGCGCTCGTATAGCCTCCATCTTGTACAATCGTCCATATTCCTCATCTTCCTCCAGAAGAGCCCGTGTATAGCCGCCTTCTTGTGCAATCACCCATGGCTGTCATCTTTCTCCATATGAGCCCGTGTATAGCTACCCTCTTGTACAATCGCCCATGGCAGTCATCTTTCTCCATAAAAGTCTATGTATAGCGCCATCTTGTTCAAACGCCTGTGGCCGTCATCTTTCTCGCTAACAGTCTATGTATAACCGCCATCTTGCGCAGCAGGCCCCCTGGGCTAACTTTCTACACATAAGCCTGTGTAGCTGTCATCTTGCGCAAGCGTCCTTAGACCGTCTCATAAGAGCCTGTGTAAAGCCGCCATCTTGCGCAGTAGCCTCTAGGCTAGCTTTCTCCCTGTGAGCTTTTGTATACCCGTCATCTTGCGTAAGCGTCCTTAGGCCGTCTCATTAGTGCGTATGTACTGCCATCTTGCGCAGTAGGCCCCTAGGCCGTCCCATAGCCGCCATCTTGCTTAAGCGTCCATAGGCCGCCTCATAAGAGCAGCCGCCATCTTGCGCCAGCGCCCCTAGGCCACCTCATAAGAGCCTATGTATAGCCGCCATCTTGCACAAGCGCCCCTAGGCCAGCTCATAAGAGCACATATATGGCTGCCGTCTTTGTATAGCCACCATCTTGCGCAAGCGCCCCTAGGCCGCCTCATAAGGTGCTGTGTATAGCCGCCATCTTGTACAATTGGCGTCGGAAAGGGTACCTTGCCGTAAAACAACGCAGTTACGTGTGCTCACTTATGCGAATCCTGATTGCCCTACTACTTAACACAACGTCACGAGAATCATCATTGTCTTACAACTCAAGATAGCGTCGGGAAGGGCATCTCGTCGTAAAACTACGTCCTGTAAGGTTAAGCCCCTCCAATATAACGACTGTCCACGTCAATAAGGCATCTAGCCTTAAAACTAATGTTAGGTCTCTCCATGAGGTTAGGCTTGTCGTCTTAGGAGTCGGGAAGGGCAACTAGCCGTTAAAGTGTAGTTAGGCCTCTGAAGATAGCGACTGTGCAGTTAGGCTTGCTCTCTTATGCAAAATCCGCGAAGGTACATTGCTTTACTACTCAACTAGGGGTCAATGACCTCTGGTCAATAACCTCTAGGAAGGGTGTAACTGTTCAACCCCTCACAAACACAGACTCTACTTTACTGCTTTCTTTCTACGAATACTTAATGGTTTTCGAGCTCCACGTTGGTGCGACAAATGTAACTGTTCCCTCTCGTCAAAACACTTGGGGAGATGAAAGTTATTATCTTGGGACACATGAATATCAAATAAACTATTTGTGGCTTGCCCGCAAATTGCCACGCAAATAGAAACAATTAACATTCCATGGTTTCCCATTTCTCTATGTGATGTTTTGGCCCCAGGGTTACAGTTTTAAACAAAACTGTAAACTAAAATTTATATTTACTAGCATAGAGACTTATACTTAAGTCACAGGGGTAGGATTTTAAATAATTAACCATTAAGTATCGCTTAAGAAAGAAAATTAACGCAATATAAAATACAAATGAATTTATTATACAAAAAAATTAGATGAATCGGAAAAGTTCCTTAAAGCGTGGAGGAATTTATAATTTACTTTACTGAATTTAATATTGCTTGCTTTATCTAATTGAAGCTCACCAATTGCAGCTTCCGTTGAAGTCATCTGGTTTCCGTGGTTACTCGTTCTCTTCTTCTCGATGTAGAATTTGCTCCATGGACATCCTTCTTTCCTTCTCTGATATGGTACGGGCTATCTGGACTAACACTCCCTATTTGCCTAGTCTTTAAATTAGACATTGGCCCTATGCTTGTAAAAACTGATCAGCGTTGATCGTGAGAGGAGAAAATTCAGAGATATGAATTTTTCCATATTAGTAGAAATCTCAATCCAACTGAGCTATACTATTTATACGGTACAGACTTGTACCAAATTCCATGGACTTGAACTAAACATAGTTCTTCGTCCAGAATATTTACTGAAAATAACACAAGACGTAAGCTTGTTTCGTCTCACGCAGATCCGATAACACTACCGCACGTAAGTACTGTATCGAAGCGACAACACATTGTACAAAAATAACTATGTCGCGGAGCGACCACACACTGTTTCAAAAATCAAATAACGTCGTTCAAAGTAGATGTTCACAGCAGAAGTAGTAGTGATGGAGTAGTTACCTTCACAGCAGAAGTTGTACTTAGTTAGGTAGCTCTCGTTCTCGTGGTGAGAATCACTGTATATCCGGGCTCACCCCCACTCTTGGTAACAGTTCAATCTCAAAACTCATTTACAACGAAGTATCTGACTGGATAGATCGAATTATCAACTCCCCTTCTGTTCTTCCTCGACAAGTCCAGTAGGCGTGGCGATGATGTACTCTGCTGGTATGCAAGCCTCGCGCGCAGGTCGCTGTTTACTGCCTTCCCCAAAACCCATGACTCACGCAAAATCCCAGCTTTTAAGAATAACTTTCCGTATACACAAATATGAGATGAAATGAAAACAACTATGTCTCAACATATTGACCGTATTTACAACATAATGAATTCCTATTCTACATAATATAATAATTTAAATAATAAAACGATGTTATCATATATACAATATGATTCAAAAAAGCCTTGAATACAAATGATTGACGTTGAATAAATATGTTATTACGAATAATTGCCGATGGCGGATAAACTTGATATCAATTGATATCGCGTAAAATGATATTATATTAAATTAGTAGGGCTGGAGAAGCCTGGACGGTTACAAGGGAGCAATGCAGGTTCCAATGCACTAGTAGGGGAGCTATGCAGGTTCCAATGCAACGGTTCGGTGGCTGTAGAACTATCTTTGCCCTACTACTTTTCTGGTTTTCCTATAAAACCCCCTTCTATTCAAGGATGTTTAAATCATATGCATATCAAAACCTTCCCCGGGATGAGTATTCTCGAAATGTGGCGTTTGGTCCAGATCTATTCAGCTGTTCGCCGTGATGGTGGAATAGATTACACAGACACGAAAAATAAAAACCACAAATTCGAACTTGATTTGACCTAAAACGGATAAATATCTGAAAAATTCGACAATGATATGAAATTACAGACAGCAGAACCTCTACAGCTTTATTTATATAGATTTTACAAGTTTCTGCTTAAATACAGGAAATGAAGCAGCCTGTTGAAAATGTTCAGGAAGTGAGTTATACACATGTGCCGAGTAGTACCATACAGATTTTTTGCCATATTTAGTCGAGTTAATTAATTCAATGTGAACTTTATTGATATCTCTTGTATTGTACTGTATAAATAAATGTTCATGATGGCAATGCTAATTGACCCTGTTTGTTATTCTATTCCAACTAGTCCAGAAATGAGCAAGATGTTCTAAGAAGATGATAGGCCAGACTGCCCAGATGGGTACCATCGGATGACGTTGCCTGCCGAGAGATGACTAAACCCAGAGGAGAATTATGCCAGTATTTCCCATTCACCTAGGGAAGTAAAAGGAGGCGTATCCCTATGTCCTGTCAGCTGGACATATGCCGACGACTGGAGCTGCTGAATTCAGATAAGTCTTGTTTTTAAATTAATGTAGTGATGCTTTGTATTCATATGTGAGTATAATACCATGTGTTAAGTTATTCCGTGCGAAATAATGAAGCGACGAAAGTGGTGTACAATTAATTAGATCAAAGGTGGCTAGGTAATCTTCGTATATGAATGACAAATCCATAGATAGGTAGTCAATCAGTGATGAAAGCCTACGTTCGAGATGTGATCCATGTAGTGTGAAATACTGAGTTCGTTAAAGGTGACAGTGAGTTGTATACTATTTCAAAGAGAGATTTAGGTACGCGTGTACGTTGGTTATGACCAAGGAATGTTAAATTAGGAACCAGCAGTAGGATATGCTTGCTAAATAGACAGATGTATTTACAATAATTTAAGGTTGACGGAATTAAGGTCATAATGTCGTGAAATATGTCCATGAACTGTGATTAAAATAATAAATGCCGCGATTAAATGGAATGGATACGTATTTAGTAAAGGAGACGGGATATATGTTTGGAAGTATAATAATGATTATTTTAAGAGAAGTTGATTTGAGGCTGATAATTTAAAATGGTGGTAGTTATTGTTTCTTCGCGAATATGAACACGGTGATGTAGTAGTGGGCTTAATGGTTTTAAGTTGAGTTTTTACTGAGTGGTAATGAATATGTAGTATTTATATGCGCTATTTTTCTTACGAGCAAGCATGAGAAAGTTCACATATGATTGAAGTGACACCTGTTGGTTAGCGTGCATACTTGGTAGTACCAATGAAGTCTCAGTTAGGAGGACGAAACCGAACATATTCTCTATGTCATAGATGTTTCTAATTATGATCCATTCTCAGGCGAAAGGAAGTATAGTAATTTCTTAGGCAACACCCTATCACTGATGACTGACTGTAGGTGTATAGGTGTATCTTCTGACCAACATAATCTATCATTTGGGTTATGAGTTCCGAATATGAGAAAGACATGTCATGCGGAGCCAAAGAAATCTTAAATTACACATAGATACAACTCTCATACGTTACTTATCTGTTATGTTACCAAGATGTTGCAGCATTCATCCACTTAAATCTAAGTCTCTACGCTACGATACACATTGAAAGAATGATTTAAGTTTTACATATCTTATTTATTACATATTTGTTTCAATCCAAAGGTCGAACATTATGCTATCCTCCCTAAAGAATTTCTGATAGAGGAAATTGCATGATCACTTCATTATCTCATCTATCTTTGGCGAGCATTGCTTTAATTTCTTAATTCCATCTACTTCTATAACCCGAATGTATAGCGAGTCACTTAATTCTTCTCTTAGCCTCACTCCATACCAACATTACAGCTAACACGTCATCGTTTCTGATGTGAGAAGAAATTTCAGAAATGTCGGTATCGGGCAAAAATTTCATACAAGCGACGTTCACCTTGAATCTGCCGGTAAGTGATATGTCCGGCACCCACTCTGCATTATATAAGAAATGCTATTTGAGTTAGTCATTTTAAAAATGAATCTATTGAAATCTGTCGCACTAGGTGCTTAAATCTTGACTGGCCCAAAAATCAAGGACCGAATGGAATATACGGCAAATTATTGAAGAACGTATAATAAATTATTTAACTCTACATTACTATAACTCAGCTCGCACTTATCAAATTAAAAATTATAAGTCTAAATATGTGGAACTCACCATATTAAGTTAAAAAAGAATGATTAAATCGAAATACCGAGATAAAAATCAGTAGGCTGAAGTAACTAACTTAAAATATGTTTGGATGCATCTTAGTAAAAAAAATGTTTACAATATAATACATTATGAACTAAACTGTAGACTGAGGGCGGTTTCAAAATATTCAGGACGCATTTTAGGCCTAGAACCACATCTCAAGAATTGGAATTCTTCTCTATTACCTTTGAAGTTTTGAATTGATTACTTGCTCTTATTCTGAGCTCATATTAATTTGCTGACATATAATCATTCCTTTCTCACAACATATCAATAGATACCTACAAATGTCAATCTGGGAAGATAGTTCCCTAATATTTCTACAAACAACTGGTTTATAATTCTGAATATTCATGCTTCTTCCTTTACTGCGTGAATATTGATAAGTCTTCTTCTAAATTAATGTAATTTTAAATAACTGGTTCACCAAGTACCAGTAAGTTCCGTATATTATTCTAAAATCTGAATCTTCTCATTATTTTTAATTGAACATACGTGCGACTTTATATATTCTGACGACTACTCTACTAGTTTCTTCTGAAGTATACTAGCTAACGTGGTCTGCATTAAGTCCACTACTACATCACCGTGTTCATATTCGCGAAGAAACAATAACTACCACCATTCTAAATTATCAGCCTCACATCAACTTCTCTTAAAATAATCATTATTATACTTCCTAACATATATCCCGTCTCCTTTACTAAATACGTATCCATTCCATTTAATCGCGGCATTTATTATTTTAATCACAGTTCATGGACATATTTCACGACATTATGACCTTAATTCCGTCAACCTAAAATTATTGTAAATACATCTGTCTATTTAGCAAGCATATCCTACTGCTGGTTCCTAATTTAACATTCCTTGGCCATAACCAACGTACACGCGTACCTAAATCTCTCTTTGAAATAGTATACAATTCACTGTCACCTTTAACGAACTCAGTATTTCACACTACATGGATCACATCTCGAACGTAGGCTTTCATCACTGATTGACTACCTATCTATGGATTTGTCATTCATATACGAAGATTACCTAGCCACCTTTGATCTAATTAATTGTACACCACTTTCGTCGCTTCATTATTTCGCACGGAATAACTTAACACATGGTATTATACTCACATATGAATACAAAGCATCACTACATTAATTTAAAAACAAGACTTATCTGAATTCAGCAGCTCCAGTCGTCGGCATATGTCCAGCTGACAGGACATAGGGATACGCCTCCTTTTACTTCCCTAGGTGAATGGGAAATACTGGCATAATTCTCCTCTGGGTTTAGTCATCTCTCGGCAGGCAACGTCATCCGATGGTACCCATTTGGGCAGTCTGGCCTATCATCTTCTTAGAACATCTTGCTCATTTCTGGACTAGTTGGAATAGAATAACAAACAGGATCAATTAGCATTGCCATCATGAACAGCTGTGATTATCTGCTTAACGCGAAAGATTGTTTTCTTTGAAAGAGTTGATCTACTTGACAAATAAAAAACTCTTGGGTAGTGTAATTCTATGACTCGAAACGGACAGATTTTTCTCCTTTATCTTTCCAGGAATTATTATAGGAATCCCACTTCTGTAGTTCTTTAATTTGGGTGATATCGAGTAATACGTCAGCAGAGACTGCCGTGACGTAAGCTTGTCGTCGTTTATGCTTGAATTTCCACGTATTTTAAAGTTCGCGGAACGAAACTACAAAAATCTTCAGCTTGATCTGCGACGCAGCTTCCAATAAATCTGCTCCTTGTTTCTGCTGGAATGATCTCTTGTCGATACCTTCTTTAATTCTAACGTAGTTGCTTTCCGTCTTCGACTCTGATTAAAGTAGCAATTCAATCTCGTTTCTTATTTTTTTTCAATAATTTTTAGTAACAATCTTCACATTCGTTCTTTCTCACTGCCTTCTGGATCTAAACTCTCTTCTCTAGCGCCTGAGGTAAATACTGTTGCTTTCGCTCGCGGTATCGTCAGACATTTTGACGTTAATTATTCTCGGAGACCTGAACTCCATCTTTGCCCTTCTTACGGACGGAATTTCTCATAACAGTGAAATGGCACAATATATATATATATATACAGTTACCCACCCCAGGAGGCCCAGGGTCGATTCCTAGGTCTGCGACGAAATTTGAAAAGTGGTACCAGGACTGGAAAGGGCTGCATTCAGTCTCGGGAGGTCAACTCAGTCAACTCAGAAGAGAGTGTTCGATTCCCACCTCAACCACCCTCGAAGTGGTTTTTCCGTGGTTTCCCCTATCTTCTCCAGGCAAATGCCGGAATGGTACCTAACTTAAGGCCAGAGTCAATTCCTCCCCTCTTCCTTACCTACCCCTTCCAATCTTCCCATCCCCAACAAGGCATCTGCTCTGCAGAGCAGGAGAGGCCGCCTGGGCGAGGTACTGGTCCTCCTTCCCAGTTTTATCCCCGATCAACTGTCTCACACTTCTGGATGCTGCTCTTAAGGCGGTAGAGGTTGGATCACTCGCTGTGGCCGGGTGAGAAACCAAACCTGAACGGTAAACTAACTTTAAAAAATACAAATCGAAACATTTATATTATTTACATAGTTAAAGAAGGATAACACAATAAACATGACCAAACGTGACCAAAGCACGAACTCGCAACGCAACATTCGAATCATTACACGAGCGCTTTGCGCTTTCCCGCTGTTCCACGAGAAGCTCATATCGAAAGTCCTTAATATCATAGTTCAACATGCAGTACATAGTAGTACTTCTGCCGTGAATCTACAAGCGCATGAATCATGTAACAGCACCGGGATCCGAAGTAGAACTCAGAATATATTATCACTGTTTAATTGTCGTCACTTGTTTTCTTTTCTTTTTAGCTGTAACTTTGTGGCTCGATTTCTTCTTTTATAATGTGCAAGAAATGGCTGAGCTGAGGGAAATACTGAGGCTGTACCTTAACTAACCAGTTGTTACACCTTCTATCTCACCGTCTGTGGAAACCTTTCTGAGTTAGCGCGACGTTAACAGTTTTTTCTCCTTCATATGTTTACCTTCCAGGGTCGGTTTTTCGTTCGGACTCGGCGAGGGATCCCACCTCTTCTGCCTCAAGGGCAGTGTCCTGGAGCTTCAAACTCTGGGCCGGGGGACTCAACTGGGTAGGATGATCAGTACCTCGCGCAGGCGGCCTACCTGCTATGCTGAACAGGGGCCTTGCGGGGATTGGAAGATTGGAAGGGATAGACAAGGAAGAGGAAAGGAAGCGGCCGTGGCCTTAAGTTAGGTACCATCCCGTCATTTGCCTGGAGGAGAGGCGGGAAACCACGGAAAACCACTTCCAGGATGGCTGAGGTGAGAATCGAACCCATCTCTACTCATTTGACCTCCCGAGGCTGAGTGGACCCCGTTCCAGCCCTCGTACTACTTTTACCGAGCTCGATAGCTGCAGTCGCTTAAGTGCGGCCAGTATCCAGTATTCGGGAGATAGTCGGTTCGAACCCCACTGTCGGCAGCCCTGAAGATGGTTGTACCTTAATTAAGGCCACGCCCGCTTCCTTCCCACTCCTAGTCCTTCTCTGTCCCATAGTCGCCGTAAGACCTATCTGTGTCGGTGCGACGTAAATCAACTAGCGTACTACTTTTTCAAATTTCGTAGCAGAGCCGGGAAACGAACCCATGCCACCGGTCGGGGGATATAACTGGGGAGTATGACCAGTACCTCGTCCAGGCGGCCTCACCTGCTATGGTGAACAGGGGATGGGAAGATTGGAAGGGATAGGCAAGGATGAGGGAAGGAAGCGGCCGTGGCCTTAAGTTAGGTACCATCCTGGCATTCGCCTGGAGGTGAAGTGGGAAACCACGGAAAACCACTTCGAGGCTGGCTGAGGTGGGAATCGAACCCACCTCTACTCAGTTGACCTCCCGAGGCTGAGTGGACCCCGTTCCAGCCCTCGTACCGCTTTTCAAATTTCGTGGCAGAGCCGGGAATCGAACCCGGACCTCCGGGGGTGGCAGCTAATCATGCTAACCACTACACCACAGAGGCGGCATAATTATGCTTACAACCTAAAAAGAAATCTAGAATATCACTGTAGTGAAGTGGAGAACTGATTTATACAGTAAATAAATTACAATTGTCAAATTATGTTAACGTTAATTTTGATAATAACATGGAAACAAGCCATGTTCCTGCACGGCTTACGACATGAGTTTAAAACAAGCCTCACAAAGAAGCTTGTAACGTCGTAGTAATTACACAGCAATTGTACCTACTAAATTTAGCGTTCTACCGCTCAATTTAGAGAGTTAATTGTAACCGGAGAATTTACAGTCATTGCTACATTAGTCTGAACGAGCTTCAGTCTCTCATTTAGTCTCATTTACATACTCCCTGTGATAAAATATCTAAATGATGTGGGGATTGTTTTTACCACTCTAGTTAATTGTATTTCTCAAAGTTTTACGTTCTAATACGCCGGCCCCATGGCGTAGAAGTAGCGTGCTTGCCTCTTACCCGGAGACCCTGGGTTCGATTCCCGATCAGGTCAGGAATTTTTATCTGGATCTGAGGTCTGGTTCGAGGTCCACTCAGCCTACGTGATTAGAATTGAGGAGCAATCTGACGGTGAGATAGCGGCCTCAGTCTAGAAGCCTCAGAGAATTCGTCGTGCTGACTACCTCGTAATCTGCAGGCCTACGGGCTGAGCAGCGGTCGCTTGGTAGCCCAAGGCCCTTCGGGGCTGTAGTGCCATGGGGTTGGTTATCATCCAGTAAACATAAGAATTGTTTTTATGCAAACCCTTTTTCTCGAAAACTCGTTGTGCGCAATTTTGGATCCAATGTATACAATTCACCTTATAACAAAGGTTTACTCGTATATAAGCCCGTATTTAGTCTCGGATGAATATGGCAGTCAAATTACCATCTCAGATAATTACTCCCGCTGTGGGTGGGGCGGTACAATACATCAGCAGGATCATGCCTGTCGCAAGAGGTGACTAAAAGGGAGATCATGGGCTCTCAAAGTGGGAGCGTGCGTTGGCGACCATGGTTGCCGTAGCTGGGTCTGGCATTATTTCCACTTGTGTTGGACTTACGCCTTCATCATTCCCATCCGATCTCCCTTGGTCGCTTCTTGATCTCTTCAGGGCAATGGTGTTAGGTTTACGCAGCATAGAGAGTCTTTCATTTTCATTTTTTAAAATAATTGTTAGGCTCTTCATTTTTCCGAAACTAAGTAAATAAATGTATACATTTATAACTGCACCGACTCAGCGCCCTCCCCTCCAGCCAATCTACCATTCACATTTCACAGTGTCACAGAAAATCAGGTCAAAAAGGCTTTGTACTCGATTAAATCAAAGACAACAGATGTAAATGTTATCCTTATTAGTTTTATACATAACATTATGGGTGCTGTCCTGCCTACACTGACGCACATACTGAACTACTGTTTACTAAACGGAACGTTCCCTACTGTCTGGAAAACAGCCAATATTATACCGGTACTTAAGAGTTTAGACCCACAATCACCCTCTGACTATCGTCCGGTGTCCATATTCCCTGCGCTTTCTAAAGCCTTTGAACGTTTAGTATACGAGCAACTTTTGGAGTACCTAAATACAAATGCTCTTTTGGACCCTTTGCAATCTGGACAGTACCGCGACACCACTTTTGAAGGTTACTGAAGACATTAGAAACGTTATGGACAAAAGACTTCTCACTGTACTTATGCTTCTTGTCTTCAGTAGCGCCTTTGACACTATAGACTTTCAGACTATGATGAAAAAAATAGAGCTGCTAAATTTTGATCTGCCTGCGCTTAAGTTTTTTACTTCCTATTTGAGCAACCGTCAACAGCGTGTAACAGTAAACGACAAGGCCTCTAAATGGAAAATGAAACCTAGTGGTGCCCCACAGGGCAGTATTCTAGGGCCCTTACTTTTCTGCACTTATATCAATGACATACCATCTGTAACAGGAAATAACACACACCACCTCTGTGCTGACGATCTTCAAATTTATCGACACTGCAAGACTTCAGACTTAGATGAAACAATACAAGATATTAACAATGACCTGCGACGACTCAGTATATATGCACAACGAAATTCTCTTATACTAAACCCCACAAAATCATAATTGGATCACGAAAATTACTGAACAGCTCAAACAATGTTGCAATCCCGCCTATCCTACTGAATGGTAACATTATTCCCTACAGTAAAAGATTTAAAAATCTTGACATAATTATGAATGTAACACACGAAAAAAATATGTAAAAAGACTTTTGGAGCGCTTCACCCTCTTAAAAGGCAAAGGGATATATTTCCATTTGAGCTAAAGACCAAAAAAAGACGAGAGAAAAAACACTTAAACTTCAACGTGCACTGAATTCCTGCCTGAGATTTATTTAGAATATCGGGTACGATGTTCATATCACCCCATACTATAAGGCTCTCTCATGGCTGAAGCCTGATAAACGTTGGCAGCAACACATTTTAGCGATGGTGTTTAGACTGTTGGCTGAAGGTCAACCACTGTATATTTCTTCTAAATTCACCTTTTTATCATCATTTCACAACATAAATACACGTTCCAGATCCTCTCTTTCTATTCCAGTACATCGCACAAATAAAATTAATAGATCGTTTGTAGTGACCGGCGCCAGATTATGGAATTCCCTGGCAGCTCCGGTCAGAGAAACTAGCTCACTAGGTCACCTGTCAAGACTACCTGCTGAGGACAGCTGACTGAATGGTTCAAGTATGAATGTGTGCGCGCTTGAGGATTAGTCATTATTAAGAGTTTTTTAATAATAATTAGTTTTGGTATTAACTTAGTAATTTGTTTAAATTTATTCTCAATTCTACTAATTTTTGTAGTTTTCTCTATTTTAAGTATCTCAGTATTTGATTAGTATGTGGTTAAGTGAAAGAGAGGGCCTCGAGCCCTAATTTCGTCACTGAAAAAGAAAGGCATTAATAAATAAATAATAATAAACTACACGAAGTAGAAAACGTATGTTAAGAGTATTACACATGAAAAATAAACAATTAAAAGAGAATGAGATGTTTCGTTCTTCAAAGTGCATCATCAGGTTAATCAAACGGCATTTGAAATTTTTTATTTCTTAATATGGCCTTAATTAAGGTGGTTTGAGAGAATCTGGTGATGTTCCTTCAAGAACGGAACAGACCATTCTATTTTAATTAAGTATAATTAAGTTGTTAAATTTATTTGCCAGCCCCGTGGTGTAGGGGTAGCTTGCCTGCCTCTTACTCGGAGGCCCCGGGTTCGATTCCAGGCCAGGTCAGCGATTTTTATCTGTACCTGAGGGCTGGTTCGAGGTCTACCCAGCCTACGTGATTAGAATTGAGGAGCTATCTGACGGCGAGAAAGTGGCCCCGGTGTAGAAAGCCAAGAATAACGGCCGAGAGGATTCGTCGTGTTGACCACACGACACCTCGTAATCTGCAGGCCTTCGGGCTGAGCAGCTGTCGCTTGTTAGGCCAAGGCCCTTCAAGGGCTGTAGTGCCACGGGGTTTGGTTTGGTTAAATTTATTTATTCAAAGGTA
This sequence comes from Anabrus simplex, assembly GCF_040414725.1. Taxonomy (NCBI): domain Eukaryota; kingdom Metazoa; phylum Arthropoda; class Insecta; order Orthoptera; family Tettigoniidae; genus Anabrus; species Anabrus simplex. Next base: position 347,362,194 of record NC_090269.1, on the reverse strand, counting down.
GTATCTTTTGCCGATGACTGCATTTTTCGAAGTGTGGGACCGCTTCTATTCCCCGTGTCATTAGTTTTAATAGAGGACAGTTACCCACCTCCACGTTTTGAAATAATAATCATCTCCACCATTGTCAAATAATTATCATCATATTGATACTGATCAATCAATGAGTCTTGATCATTCCTTTCGGAAAACCCTTAATTACGTGACAGAAGGGATGATAGTGATGTTTAAAAAACTTAATATACATAACGAATTTGCGAGTTAATAAGTAAGTAAAGGTCTTAACGTCTGGGAGAAAGGGAAATACCGAGCTCGATTGCTGCAGTCGCTTAAGTGCGGGCAGTATCCAGTAATCGGGAGATAGTGGGTTCGAGCCCCACTGTCGGCAGCCCTGAAGATGGTTTTCCGTGGTTTCCCATTTTCAACCAGGCAAATGCCGAGACTGTACCTTAATTAAGGCCACGGCCGCTTCCTTCCCATTCCTAGGCCTTTCCTATCCCATCGTCGCCCGTAAGACATATCTGTGTCGGTGCGACGTAAAGCAAATAGCAAATAAAAAATAGAAAAGGAAATATTATTATACAGGACATACAGTATGTGAGATCGAAGGTCGTTGTCTCGAACGCACAATTCGCTGCACTACAGGAGCCACCGTACTTCACATAATACGGAATGTTTTTCTCATTACCATTTTCTTCAATTCGCATCGACACTGATAGGTCTTATGGCGACGAAAGCATAGGAAATAGCTAGGGGCGGGAAGGAAGTGGCGTAGGCCTTATTTAAAGTACAGCCCCTCCATCTGCTAGCTGTCAAAATGGGAAACCACCGAAAACCATCTTCACGGTTGCTGACAGTGGGGTTCGAACCCACTATCCCCCGAATACAAGCTGACAGCTACATGAACCAAACCACGCAGCCACTCCCTCGGTGAAATGGTTTCAAACTGTAGAAACATCTCTGAAATCAGACTATGTTGTCTCAACAATCGGTAGGTGCTGGCTTGTAACTATCGTCTTGTCGTGGACATACGAGCAGAAAATGCATACATAGTTTACAAGACAAATACAAATGGCTCGTTTCCAAGAGAAAAATTTCTTGCATAATTTAGTAATGTGTATAAGATCTTGTTACCTGTTTAATGTCGCACTAACGCATAGATATTTTCGGCGACGGAAGGATGGGAAAGGGCTAGGATAGAGTAGTTAGTGGCCGTGGCCTTAAATAAGGTACAGCCCTAGCTGTTCTCTGGGATGGAAAGTGGAATCCACGGTAAACCATCTTCAGGGCTTCCGATGGTAGGATTCGCTCTCACTATCTCTCGAATGCAAGCTCACAGTTGCGCGACTGTAACCACACAGCGAACTCGCTCGGTAATACAACACCTCTCCAACACCGCTGTGTATAAGATACATAGTTCCTCTTTATGCCTGCAAAGGCAAAGAAGACATTTCTCGTTAAATTTCCTGTTGACAGTGCCTAGACGATACGCTGACAGAACGTAAGGACCCACCAAACAGCTACAATAACAGCGCGCACTTTGACTGTGCATTGCTGCCGATGTGAGTCAGGATTTGCGACTATCTACAAATTTGTATTACGAAAATTCGTAATACCGTCTCTTCGAAATCTTGGCTCATGGGTCAGAAGAATCTAAATACACTGACTGACAGAGCAAATGCAACACCAAGAAGGAGTGGTCAGAACTTTATGCCAATTGCAGGGTAGACTGACGTCACTGAGGTATGCTCATGATGTGAAATGCGCCGCTGTGCTGCGCACGTAGCGAACGATAAATGGGATACGGCGTTGGCGAATGGCCCACTTCGTACCGTGATTTCTCAGCCGACAGTCATTGTAGAACGTGTTGTCGTGTGCCACAGGACACGTGTATAGCTAAGAATGCCAGGCCGCCGTCAACGGAGGCATTTCCAGCAGACAGACGACTTTACGAGGGGTATGGTGATCGGGCTGAGAAGGGCAGGTTGGTCGCTTCGTCAAATCGCAGCCGATACCCATAGGGATGTGTCCACGGTGCAGCACCTGTGGCGAAGATGGTTGGCGCAGGGACATGTGGCACGTGCGAGGGGTCCAGGCGCAGCCCAAGTGACGTCAGCACGCGAGGATCGGCGCATCCGCCGCCAAGCGGTGGCAGCCCCGCACGCCACGTCAACCGCCATTCTTCAGCATGTGCAGAAACACGTCGAGGTACAGAGTCAATAAGAGTGCGGATGGTGTCCTGAGGGATGGTTCTCCAGTCTCTGTCAAACATTTGCCACAGTTGGTCGTCCGTACGAGGCTGGGGCAGAGTTTGCAAACGGCGTCCAATGAGATCCCACACGTGTTCGATTGGTGAGAGTTCCAATATCGACCAGAACAATTTCCCGTCGATTGGTTGAAGGAGGCCTGCACTCCCGGCGTCCGCTCAGAAGACTACCATTGACTCCACAGCATAGACGTGCACGCCTGGCATGGTGCCGGGCTAGAGCGACTTGGATGAGGGAATGGCGGAACGTCGTGTTCTCCGATGAGTCACGCTTCTGTTCTGTCAGTGATAGTCACCGCAGACGAGTGTGGCGTCGGCGTGGAGAAAGGTCAAATCCGGCAGTAACTGTGGAGCGCCCTACCGCTAGACAACGCGGCATCATGGTTTGGGGCGCTATTGCGTATGATGCCACGTCACCTCTAGTGCGTATTCAAGGCACGTTAAATGCCCACCGCTACGTGCAGCATGTGCTGCGGCCGGTGGCACTCCCGTACCTTCAGGGGCTGCCCAATGCTCTGTTTCAGCAGGATAATGCCCGCCCACACACTGCTCGCATCTCCCAACAGGCTCTACGAGGTGTACAGATGCTTCCGTGGCCAGCGTACTCTCACCAATCGAACACGTGTGGGATCTCATTGGACGCCGTTTGCAAACTCTGCCCCAGCCTCGTACGGACGACCAACTGTGGCAAATGTTTGACAGAGAATGGAAAACCATCCCTCAGGACACCATCCGCACTCTTATTGACTCTGTACCTCGACGTGTTTCTGCGTGATGGGTAAGTTCAAGACCCTGAAGACGCTGAGTATAAGAATAATTCAAACACTATTCATGGAGTCCGGTATGCAGTATTCGGGTGACAGTGGGCTCGAACCCCAATGTTGGCAGACCTGAAGACGGTTTTCCATGGTTTCCCATTTTTACACCAGGCTTTGGCTGTACCTTAATCAAGGCCACGGCCACTTCCTTCCCACTCCCAGGCCTTTCCCATCCCATCGTAACCATAAGACCTATCTGTGCCTGTGTGACGTAAAATAACTTCTAAAAAATGTTTGCCTGCTCGCGAAATGGATGTCCTGATGTAGTTACGGCTTCAGATGTAACTGATCAGCAGCACAAGCCAAGTATACGAACAAAACTGTCAAGAATGTATTCAAATGGCAAACGTAAACAATTCTCCTTGACAATATGTCGCCACCTACAGAACAACGTAATCAACAGATTTATTTGTATCGATTTTTGATTACCAGTTTGTTCTAGGTAGAGGGTCTTACTATCATTGTTTTGTGCTGCCGTCTCAGCTTGTGTTGCACGATTATTGATAAATGCTCGTTTGTCACGTCGAAATCTCCTCTTCACTAGTTTGTTCATTAAAGTTAGTTCTAGCTTGTGCCTTCTCTTCTTGTGTTCTTGCGGTATTGAGTCTTTTCTTACATTCCTTCCTTTGATTCACGGCTTCCCATGTCTCAGAAGTAATCCATTCCTCTCTTCTTCTCTCCCTTCTGCCTAAGACCTTTTCACAGGTATTAATGTAGGTACTCTCTATGCTCTTCCAATTATGTTCAATCTCCTGTCCTTCTTCCTCTCTTAGCTGTTGGAATCGGTTATTCAATTATAGTGAAAATTTTTGTTGCACCTCCTTGTCCTTCAGTTTATCCCAGTTATACTTTATCCTCCTCTTCTGATGAATGTCCCTAGTACTTGCAATCTTAAGTCGGAGCGTAGCTACTACTAAGTGATGGTCACTTCCCACATCTGCCCCCGTCTTGTTCCTCACGTCCAAAAGGGAGGTTCGCCATGCCTTGCTGATAGTGAAATGGTCGATCTGATTCTCCGTTCTATGGTCAGGGGAAACCCACGTCACTTTATGGCAATTCTTATGGGGGAAGATAGTGCCTCCTATCACCAACCTGTGGTTACTACAAAATTCAATAAATCTTTCACCATTCTCATTTCTATTACCTATACCATGTTTTCCCATTATATTTTCTACTCCTTGGTTATCATTGCCAACTTCCGCATTCATGTCTCCCATCACGACCATTATATCTCTTTTCTTTGCCTTTAACAGAGTTCGATGCAGCTGACCATAAAATTGCTCTTTTTCTTCTTCTTCTCCTGCCTCTGTTGGTGCATAACACTGCACCACTGTAATTGGTCTTACTCTTGATGCAAATCGAGCTACTAGAATCCTTTCTGAGACTGGGTACCATTCTATAAAACTCTTCCTTGTCTTTTGAGTGATCAATAATCCAACACCCTCTCTATGTTCTTCTTCTCTTCCTGAGTACAGCAGCGTGTCCCCTTCCTGGGTCTTTATCTCACCGAACCCAGTCCATCTCATCTCACTCAAGCCTAATATGTCCAACCTGTATCGCTTCATCTCCCTAGATACTTCAGCCAATCTTCCTGCCTGCCACATTGTCTGTACATTCCACATTCCAATTCTCGTGTCCGATTTCATGCTAAAAGTCAAATCCATTTTAACCATCCGGCTTCTATTCGTTGATGTTTCTGTAATAGGTTAATCTCGGGTGTGTAGGTTATTGGCCTTCAGCACCCAAAGCCTGGTGAGGGGGCTGCCTTCTAAGTAGCCAGGCCTACTGATTTTCTGTCGGGGTTTCTTCCCTTAGCCTTTGAAGTTCCCACTTCTGACTACAAGGCAGCAGTTCCTATTCTATTTTCCCCGCTTAGGAGGGTTGCCTCGTCCGTCAGTTCCACCGTTCCGAAGTCCGTCTTCTCCGCCTTCACTGCCGTTGAGGTCTTCACCGTAACCCTGGCAAGGGACCCTTACATGGGACTACCAGCCGGGTCAGCTGGACCAAGGTTTTTTAAAGAGGTGTTACCAAGAGACTAACAGGAAAGTTTTCTAGATCTGACAAGCCAGTGAAAGCCAAAGATGGGAGATTATTGTCCACACAAAAAGAACAGCTAGAAAGATGGAGAGAACACTTTCTGGAGATCTTGAATCGTGAAACAATCGAGGAAGAAGAGACAGAAGTGATGACCGTAGAAGAGCAGGAAGATGTTGCTATCAGTACAGAACCGCCATCAAGAACAGAGATCCAAAGGGCCATTAAACAACTAAAGAATGGCGAAGCGGCAGGTATGGACAATATCACACCGGAGGCCTTGAAAGTGGACGTGGGTACTTCAGTCGAGATTCTGTTCCCACTTTTCAAGAAGATTTGGGAAGAAGAGAAGATCCCCACAGATTGGAAGAAAGGATTGTTGATTAAGCTTCCGAAGAAAGGAGATTTATTGGAATGTGATAACTGGAGAGGGATTACCCTCCTTTCGATACCAAGTGAGGTACTCTCACGAATAATTTTAGAAAGGATCAAAAAGCGAGTTAACTCAAGGCTGAGGAAAGAACAAGCAGGATTTAGAGAAGGTTACTCCTGTACAGACCAGATCAACACACTGCGCATAATTATAGAACAATCCACGGAGCTGCAGTCGTCACTGTATCTGCTATTTGTAGACTGTGAAAAGGCATTTGATAATGTAATGAGGAAGATGTGGAAAGCCATGAAAGAATTTGGGATTCCAAAGAAAATTATAAACATAAGCCAAGAAATGTATGAGAACTACACAAGCCAAGTTTTACATCAGGGGATGTTGTCTGAGCCCATCCCAGTAAACACAGGGGTTAAGCAAGGATGTTTGCTGTCATGGTGCTGTATCTTATGATGAAGAAGGCAATGAATCGCCGAAGAGGAATTCAATGGGGACTGACAGGCAGGTTGGAGGACTTGGACTTTGCGGATGACTTGTGTTTGTTAGCCAACAGTTTTAAGGATATGGAAGCAAAGCTGAATGATTTAAAAACCGAAGCATCAGAGGTGGGATTGAAGATAAATGGAAAGAAAACCAAGGAGATGCGTTATAATAACCGAAACAAGGTACTATTATTTTTAGGAAACCAAGAGATCGAACAAGTCAACCAGTTTTGCTACCTGGGAAGTATAGTCACCCCTGAGGGAGGAACTATAGAGGATATAGGAAATAGAATAAATAAGGCTAAAGGAGCATTTGCAATGCTGAGGCCAATCTGGAAATCTAAGGAACTTAACACCTATACCAAACTACGCATCTTCAATACAAATGTCAAGTCAGTACTGCTCTATGGGTGTGAAACATGGAAGACTAACAAACAACTGATTAGCAGACTTCAAATATTTGTGAATAGAAGTTTGAGGAATATCCTGAGGATATGGTGGCCACAAGTAATCTCCAATGAAGAACTATGGAAGAAAAAACATCAAACACCCATTGATATTGAGATGCGTCGTAGGAAATGGAAGTGGATCGGGCATACATTACGGCGGGATGAAGACAACATAGCAAGACAAGCCCTGGAATGGAACCCACAAGGTAGCAGGAGGCAGACCAAGAAACACATGGAGGAGGAGTGTAATAGCAGAAGGGATGGAGAAAGGAGGAAAGACCTGGACAGAGATCAGGACGATGGCGCAGAACAGAGTCCGGTGGCGGAAGTTCATTGATGCCCTATGCTCCACTTAGGAGATACAGGAAATAAGTAAGTAAGTAAGTTTGTTCTAGGTCTACTTACACCATGAATTAATAATGTCACGATACGTATTTAAGCAGCTTGTGATATTTCAATAATAATTCACTAACTAGTCGTTGTAGGCCTATATGTGACTTTCTTTTGTTGTTTTTGAATCAGGAACATGCTCTCGCAATTTGTCTCGAGATTTTTATTACATAGTGCATAATTAAATAAAGAAGGAATAAGTGTGGTGGAACAAATGCAGGGAGTAGTTCAAATAATGGAGAGATGAAACGAAATGGTGTATGCCTTTTAGTGCCGGGAGTGTCCGAGGGCAATTTCGGCTCGCCAGGTGCAGGTCTTTCGATTTGACGACCGTAGAAGACCTGGTCGTCGTGATGAAGATGAAGTGATGGTGAAGACGACACATAAGCCTACACGCAGCCCCCGTGTCAGCAGATTCAACCAATTATGTTTAAAATTCCCGACCCCACCGGGAATCGAATCCGGGACCCCTGTGACAAAAGGCCAGCACGCGAACCATTTATCCATGGAGCCGGACAATGGAGAGATAGAAGAAGAAGAAGAAGAAGAAGAAGAAGAAGAAGAAGACCGAGTAAGTTGGCCATGCGGTTAGGGTCATGGAGCTCTGGGTTTGCATTCGGGATATGGTGGCTTCGAATCCCACTACCGGAAGCCCTGAAGATGGTTTTCCGTGTTTTCCCATTTTCATACCAGGCAAATGCTGGGGCTGTAACTTAATTACATTTACGGACGCTGCCTTCCCAATCCTAGCCCTTTCCCATCTTTGTGTTGCCAAAACTTTCGATGTGTTAGTGCGACTACGTTAAACCATTGACCAAAAATAAGAGGAATAGAACAGTACATACATGATGATGGGGCTCTGGATCCAACATTATTAACTTCAACAAGACTTGTAAGTAAATGGAGTTTTGTGGTGAGAGGGATGTTGAACTGTTACTACTTTGAACAAATGTTGCATATGAAGGTATGTTGGCTATGTCTGGTACCTATCATAATAACAATATTTTTCCACTGAATTCACCATAAAATACTGTACAGTAAAACATTTCTTAGAAATGGTGATTGAAACTTTCCAGTCGACGATGAAACCGAGGTTTCCAGGCGTTTGGATATTCTACTCATTTCAAAACTTTCACATTGTCCGTTTATTACTATTAGCCAGCCCTCTGGTGTAGAAATAACATACTTCATTGGGGTAATCACCTAAACAGGATTGCAAATAAATGTTACAGATCTCTTCACATGTTTATGAGGGTAAATAGGGGTTGCAGTAAAGATGTAAAGGGGAGATCAGTCTTGGAAAGACCCGAAATAGAGTATGGTGCCAGTGTATGGGACACTCACCAGAATTACTTGATTCGAGAAGAGGAAAGAATTTCAAAGAAAAACGGCTGGAATTTTCTGTGTGATTTTCAAAAAAAAAAAAAAAGTGTGTTTCGAAAATGCTGCAAGCTATGCGCTGGGAAGACTTGGGAGAAAGGAAGCGAGCTGCTCGAGGAAGCGGAATATTCCGAGCTGAACTCTGTTGTTGGAAAGTGAAGGTGAAGGGAACAGCGCTGAATTTCTGAACCCAAGTTGGCAAGTTCAATCCAGCCTCATCCCATGCGGCATTTCAATGTGCTCAAGTACGTCAGCATTGTGTTTGTAGGTCTACTAGGAAATAAAATAGCTTGTTTCGGCACTTCGTTGTCTCCATAAAGTGTAAACGTGGTTCGTGGAACATAAAACTAATATTATTATTATTATCATTATGATTATTATTATTATTAATGCTCTATTTAGCTTCACACACTTTGGTGGGACACTAAAGGAACACAGACAAATAGTTCACTCTCTCAGCAAGGAATTTATTTCATTCAAAGAACAAAACACATAAAAGAAGTGGAAGTGTCATGGCTATAATTTGTTCCACAGAAGCTCCATAACGTTGGCCAAGTACCAGGTTATTTGCGGATAATTTAAAAAGTAAGTGCCTACTTTACTACCACATTTTATTAACTCTTGCTCCCGGCTCCGTGGTCAAGATTAAAACCCATCTCTCTGCACTTGTGAAAGATTCGCAGGAGTTCATCACTCCACCCTTTGTTCCAGTTCACCAAAATTTGCATTAAGTTAATTAAATTACATTGAATGTAAACGTGACACCACGAATTTCAAACCCGTATATTGTTGTCAGGAAGTTGTCAGGATTTACTTTCCTTTACGGCTGTGTCTATTCAACCAATGTACAAGGACAGGGACTGTCCCCTTCGTTATAACACGTCCTTAATCCTTGAAAATTTTCGTAAACTTCACCTACTTTTTGTGTTTATAGCAACTGAACACTTCTCAAAATAAAAGCTGCTGTCTCATGTTCGAATGAACGTGATGCGGAATGCAGTATTTTGTAGTGAAACAATGTTAATATTGAAAACATTTCTTAGCAGGCAAAGTAGGGGTCCCAATAGTATTGCACCCGCTCATGCAGCGGTCAGTGCTAAGTTTTCCCGGTAGCTCTTGGTTTCTTCTCAGGGTGTCCATTTTCCGCCCATAAAATCTGAGATTTTATATGTAATTATTTTACGTGGATTCGAAGAGAAGTTGGTCGCTGGGATACGCTTCATGGGAGTAGCTATACGCCAAAGTAGAGACCTATGACCGATAACTTCAAAGAAATCTCGCATTTCGTTTGAAAACTTATTAATCACATGCATCAAGAAAACTTATCAACTAACTTACAACTAGACTTTACTCGAATTGAAATTAAAACACAGTCACTTTCTAAGAAAATAAATGTAAGAATATTTATTGATTAAAATAATGTCAATGTTGGATATAGTGAAATCTGGGTAGTTTTAATTGTCTGATATTTAATCATTAAAAGACTTGAGTCAGCGCTGTCTCAAACAAAAATAAAATAATTAAAGCTCATAACTGTTAACATATTCTCATAACCAATGTTTGAATTGTAATTAATACATAACTGAATGTTCGTAGCCATGTTCCGAAAATCTTACATTTTTCTCATAATATTCGAGATCACCGAGCAAAAATGAATGATTTGTTAACTTGAAAACGTAATGAAATTACATGGGAAAAAGGTTAAATTATAAACTCAAATCAGCTATTATCTTTACATAATTATTTCCCAAATATACTCTCTTGTGAGTATAAAATTGTAAAAGTGTCCTCCAAGTTTCCATTCATAAATTATAGTCTTTCATAAGTTTGAACTCTGAATCATTGGTCACATATTTCGAGTACGCACAGGTAACCACTTTCGAGCTAAAGCAATACCACCCTCGTGCCTAGGACATATGGCTCCTAACTAACCATTGTAATATACTTCATATTCAAATTACTTGAGTTAAAATCATATTTGCATGAATAAAATAAACATCTAACTAATATTTCAAGTAGTTTCTAATCCGCACACTCCTCTATAATTGGCTCAATGTACTCTTTTAATCCGCACTGTCTCAATATTTCGTATATATATGTGCTACCGGACTTGTATGGATAGCATAGAATGAAGTTATTTCGCCTAATCGAGTTACGTCACCGCATCATGAAATATTAAATGTATACTCAGTCATGAGTCTAATGAATCGTATATTAGTACACTCTCTCATACGCAGTACCTGTTATTCACCAAAGTCAGACATAAATATAACTGTCACGACACACAATTCTACATAATACATATTCATCTTACCTTGAGAGGGTCATCTGCGCGACAATCTCTCCTTGTCATATATTCTCAAACTTGGCACAGAAACTCACCTCGTATTACCAATATAACATTAACACGTCGTATAGCAATTCTTACACTTTCCGTAGAACATAAACTAATCACTTTTACTATAATCATTCATCAATATGCTTGATTAAATAATCACATCTCAACACTATTCCATAGACACTTCAACATAATATCGGCTTTCATATAGCCGTACGCACGTAGCCATAACTTCAAAACTATATGCTAATATTCTAGAATTGCCTTGTAAAAATACATAGTCAATAACCTTCATCTTAACGACTGTAGTACGAGTTCAATGCCCTCTTTCACGGATGAAAGGAATACTTAATTTTGACAATCATTATCGTATCGCGCAGGTATTTCGTGACGTAATCTATATTCAGGTATGCGAGATTAATCGAAATCTTACTAGTAAATTAGACTCATTGCTTCTAAGTCTACACAAGTAACACACATTTCTCTTATCCGATACTAATTTCACTGTTGATATGCTAGTGCGGTAACCTGTATATGTCATATAAGCATTCTAATTCCACACTTCCGTCTAATCTTAATCCTTAAGTATTTCACACTTTACTTATATTACACACACGTTCTTAATTACTTCATAAATCACCATATGTTCAGCACATGCCAAATTAGATTGAGGGTGCAGATTATAAGAAACTACTCTACTAAAGAAATGTATGGACTTAGCTCGTCAGTTGCTACATCTGATCTGGTTGTTGTTCCATCCTTCGGCTGCGGCTAGACCCTCAGATCGGATCTGGATCTCTGGTTGGGTTGGTCGCTCATGGTCATCAGCTGGTCACATAGCTCGTCGGACCTCTCCTTCTCGTCCGGTCTATTGGCTGGCGGGTGCTCATCCACGTCATCATGTCCACTGGTTGGCCGGTCCAATCCTCCACAGCTGGTCATCTGGCTCGACAGTACATATCCCCAGTTCAGTCCATCTTGTCAAATTAGCAGACAGTCATCATCTTGTATCTGAAGACAACGAAAAGAATTCCATATGCGCAGTAATTAATCATGATATTATGCATATTTCTTTTTATCTTAGGCAATCGTCGAAGTTTTCCTTTCTGTGAAAATATTTCCCCGTAAATAATTATTCGGTTTACTGCTACTGTAGTTCTTATCTTCACGTATGAAGTTATTTATTAACATAAAATGGTGAATTCCGATTCTTTCAGTCGCTGAGTTGCTGTTGGATAAACCAAGTCCGTCGTATATCACCAAAAATTAATTATTATATATATTTCTCTCGCCTCTTCAGTAGCTTACGCCGGTGAATAACTTATTCTCACGTTGACTCCGTTATATATGGTTAATATTCTTCTCAATTATTCAGAATATCCTTCAACTTGTAGCTCCGCTCGTATTTGCGTCTTGCTTCCGAAAGTAAATTTTTTAGAGAATCACGTTAAACAATCCTCCCGCTGCTATATTTTTTTTAAACAATTCAAAATGAACCTCTACTGTTCTGCAGTGTCTTCGAAATTTATCCTTTCCGTGACGTACATAGCCTCCTATATGCTGCATTGATGTGAAGTTCATTGCCTTAGTAGATCACATGGGCCATACCTTCCTACGCCGCCATTTTGTTATTGGTCTTCGAGATGCGAACGGGCACATTTAATCCCCCGGCACGAAGAAAATATATTGGTCACGATATATTTTCTCATTGTTAACTTGAATCTCAAATGTGACTTTGCATCTCGTATATTCTGTGCCATAGCGATATTTCTATTCGATTACCGAATATCAGCAGATTGATATCGATTCTGTCCTCATCGCATTAGTTTGTTTACATGTCCCGTAACCATGTATTTAGCAGCTGATTTTTCTTCATTCTAATGGTTGTAATAAAGATATTTATTCCTTCCTCCTGGCGTATTTTACGATGGTAGGTCGTTTATTGGCTTTAGACATTTTTGTTCTTAAGTTCTTATTGCCTATGCTGATTCTCTTGAAAGTACAACTTGATATTACATGCATTGTGTATGTTACGATATTTACCATTTAAACTTGCTATTTCGTAGGCATTATTCCCAAGTACGCGCTCGATTCTGTAGGGACCATTGTATAACGGCAGAAATTTTGCACATATTTTTGCTGGTGCATTTGATATTGGTGTAGTCTTAACCAGAACTAGATCTCCTTATGACCAATTCCGGCTCTAGTTCTGTGTTAAGATCTCTTTCTTCTAGTTCTTGGTTCTCTTCGTCCAATAGATCCACTTCTTTTCCCTCGATCTTCAACCATTCGTTTTCTTCAAGTGTGCTACTAATTTGAACTCTTTCTACAGTTCTATTTCCCTCATTTTCTACTACTGGGAATCGAATTTCACCCTTTTCCATGTCAATTGTCATCGTAGAACTTATCATGAAGTCTATTCCAAAAATTACGTTGTATTTTATTTTCTTCATGACCATGAATGGGTGCTCAAATTCATATTTTCCGATCTTAACACTTAAGTAGGCTTGTATCTTGCATTCAACTGTCTTGTCAGGAATTATACCTCGGATTTTTACACCAGATACAGGTATGATCGGTATCTCTATTTTCTGTTTTAGCTCTTGGAATAAGGTATGTGACATTACACTTATGCTAGCTCCAGAGTCCACTAAACAGTATAACCGGGTATCGAACACTCTCACAACTATTACTGGTAACTTGAATTTAGATTGGGTTTCGTGACAGGTATCTTCTCTAATTAAATCTTCGGGTTGAATGTCCCAGTGATCTATTTGTGCAACTACCCAACTGCGAATTTTGACAATATTTACATCCGGTTTAATATTTACAACTTCATGTCTAATTAATTCGTCATCGGCGTTTTTTTTTTTTTTTTTTCGCTCTGATGTTTGGGAATTGTCCGTGTTCCCATGGTTTTCATTCTCTTTCCAGCCTTCTTCCTGTCTTCTTCGTTTATAATTCTGAAGTTCGAGACTCTCTGCGCCTTCGAGGTCGCCGTTTATATCTTTATTCTTAATAGCTTCCTCCCATCGGCTCCTATTTTGTCTCTCTTCTCTCAGCTCCTGGAGATATCGCCTGTTCTCTTCATTTTGACTGTATTGGGCAGGTCTTCTCCTCTCATCGTATCGCCTCCTGTTCTTCTGATATGGTCGACTTCTATTGTTCCCATATCGTGTATTATTCCTATATTGGAATCTATTTCTATTTCCAATTTGTCCACATCTTCCGTGCTGTGACCACTATACTGGCAATAACATTTTCTCGGTTCTTTGTTTTGGGCCCTAATACAATCTTCTGTCCTAATTTCATCACCCTTATTTAGTCCGTGGTTAGTGATTTCAGGACTAAGCGTATTAACTGCTTCTATTTGTCTTATATTTCTGGGGTTCCTTTCTATTAAGCATGATGATGTTAGGTCGATCTGTCTTAATCGTCTCTCCATGTCAATAGCAGTTTGTATATCAGAGGCCGCTAGTAATCTTTGTATTTCAAGTGGTAATTGCCTCTGAATAGTTTTGATTGCCTCCAGTTCGCTAGGTGGAGAATCTAAGTCCTGAAAACGATGAAATTGTAGGGAGAAGAAATCACTGTAGCGTGTTTGGCCTGCAGTCGAAAATTTCCTCGAGTACAGCTCTAATCTTAGTTGTTGTTGGATCTCAGGATCCCAGAACTTCCTCAAGAAAGCAACCTTAAATTCGTCATAATTATGGAAGGTGTACTTGAAAGCCTGGAACCAAATGTTTGGGTTCCCGTCCAGATGTTTTTCGATAATTCTCAATTTCTTTTCCTCCTGAATTTTTCCTTCCCTAAAATATTCCTCCATGTCTCTAAGGAATTGCTTCGGTGAGGTCTTAGCTGATCCGTCAAAATGTTTTGGGCGGTCATCGTAATTTTTAATTATATTAATTATCGTGTTTCCTTCACTCTGGTTACTACCGTTCAATATTTCTATATCTCTTCTAGTTGAGTCGCTTATTCCTGAAGGTGTGTTCTCTCTATCGTTAATCTGTACTTCTATTGCTCTTTGCCTATCGTTAGAGCTTGAGGCCATCGATTTCGCCGTGTGTGATTCCAGCTTCATCTCTTGTATTTCTCTTCTAATCTGTTTCATTTCTTCTTCCGTCTTTTCTATTTTTCGTTCCGATTCTTCCTTATTATCTTCTATCTTCTGTTTCAATTAATCAATTTTCTGTGATACTGTGCTTGCAGCCTGATCATATTTATCATCTAAGTCTTGTTGCCTTAGATTTAATCCTTGCATACCAGCTGTTATTTCGTTTATTTTCTCTTCCTCCAATTTTCGGATTGTTTCCTGGCTCTCTGTTACCATTTCACTTATTTTATTTATTTCCTCATGCATCTCTCTGTTTCTATTTTCCATGGTTTCAGTCAACCTAGTCTGCATGTTTTGGATTTCGTTCTTAACTTCATATACTTCTGTCCGTGTTTTCGTTGTTTCTTCAGTCGCCTCTTCTTGTTTCTTGCGTAGCTCATCGATCATTGCTTTGTGTTCATCTTCTAGTTTTCTAACGAATTCTTCTAAAGATTCTTTCTGTTTTAGCAGATCTTCTTTTCTTTCCTCTCTCATCTCAATGATGCATCTCTGGAATCTTGATTCCCGTTCCTGTTCTTTCTCTTCTTGTTTCTGTTGCCATTCTTCTAGTTTCTTTTCTTGTTCTTTTTGAAATTCTCTAAACCATTCTTGTTGTTTTCGCTCCTTTTCCGTCCGTCTTCTTTCCTTCTCTTCTTCCAGCTTCCTCTCTTTCTCTTCTTGCTTCTTCTCTTTCTCTTCACGTTCCTGCTTTTTTCTCTGTCTTTCTTCTTCCAACTTCCTCTCTTTTTCTTCTTGCTTTTTCTCTTTCTCTTCTTGCTGCTTCAAATATTCGAGGAACCATAATGGAGCTCCTTCTTGTTTCTCTTGTGCTCTTCTCATTTCCTCTTCCTGTTCCCTTCTTGTCTGTACTCTGCCCTGTGTTGCCATTTTATGTCGAATTCAATATATATATTCGTTATAATCTTTTAAAATTACTAATAAACTCTCTATTTTGTAAAAATATTACTCTAGATTGCCTATCAATCCACTAAGTTCACAGAATATCACATAGAAGATCTCACACACCACAATAACTTAGTCTACAAGGTTTGAAATAGTTCAAAGTTTGCACTATATGCACTAGTTTCAAGTTTTCTATTCAATGAATAATAATGCAGATGGACCTTCCTGGAGATCGGTACCATCCCACCAGATAGACCATCAACAACCAGACCAAGAGTTCAAACCTATGATTTCGTTCACATTTCGGAACATGTTACGAAATGAAAAAAATTAAAATTCCGCTATGCGGCATCCAATATTTATATGCATGGCCATCAGCCTATACCATAATTGAAATCAACTAAGTTTCATTTCATATTAACTTAAAATCACCTTATCCTAGCTTATTATTATTAAAGAAAAGCAATCATCAAATAAATAACAATAATTCCTAATCAATATATCTTCACAGGTCCAGCAATGTGTTAATAATTAAATAAATTACTCAATGCATTGGTGACTCGTTTTCTATGCCCGATACCTACATTTCGAGCTTCCACACAAGACTGCCGATTAAATAGTGTGATTTGTCGGACAATCTCTTACTCTCCCACGATGTCTTTCTCTTCAGTTATCATGTTGGAAATTTTTATACTTTTGGCGGTCCCTAGTTCGATGTTCCCGCGGTGTCTTTCTCTTCAATCGCCCCACTGTTGTGGCGCCATTTAATTACTTGCACCCGCTCATGCAGCGGTCAGTGCTAAGTTTTCCCGGTAGCTCTTGGTTTCTTCTCAGGGTGTCCATTTTCCGCCCATAAAATCTGAGATTTTATATGTAATTATTTTACGTGGATTCGAAGAGAAGTTGGTCGCTGGGATACGCTTCATGGGAGTAGCTATACGCCAAAGTAGAGACCTATGACCGATAACTTCAAAGAAATCTCGCATTTCGTTTGAAAACTTATTAATCACATGCATCAAGAAAACTTATCAACTAACTTACAACTAGACTTTACTCGAATTGAAATTAAAACACAGTCACTTTCTAAGAAAATAAATGTAAGAATATTTATTGATTAAAATAATGTCAATGTTGGATATAGTGAAATCTGGGTAGTTTTAATTGTCTGATATTTAATCATTAAAAGACTTGAGTCAGCGCTGTCTCAAACAAAAATAAAATAATTAAAGCTCATAACTGTTAACATATTCTCATAACCAATGTTTGAATTGTAATTAATACATAACTGAATGTTCGTAGCCATGTTCCGAAAATCTTACATTTTTCTCATAATATTCGAGATCACCGAGCAAAAATGAATGATTTGTTAACTTGAAAACGTAATGAAATTACATGGGAAAAAGGTTAAATTATAAACTCAAATCAGCTATTATCTTTACATAATTATTTCCCAAATATACTCTCTTGTGAGTATAAAATTGTAAAAGTGTCCTCCAAGTTTCCATTCATAAATTATAGTCTTTCATAAGTTTGAACTCTGAATCATTGGTCACATATTTCGAGTACGCACAGGTAACCACTTTCGAGCTAAAGCAATACCACCCTCGTGCCTAGGACATATGGCTCCTAACTAACCATTGTAATATACTTCATATTCAAATTACTTGAGTTAAAATCATATTTGCATGAATAAAATAAACATCTAACTAATATTTCAAGTAGTTTCTAATCCGCACACTCCTCTATAATTGGCTCAATGTACTCTTTTAATCCGCACTGTCTCAATATTTCGTATATATATGTGCTACCGGACTTGTATGGATAGCATAGAATGAAGTTATTTCGCCTAATCGAGTTACGTCACCGCATTATGAAATATTAAATGTATACTCAGTCATGAGTCTAATGAATCGTATATTAGTACACTCTCTCATACGCAGTACCTGTTATTCACCAAAGTCAGACATAAATATAACTGTCACGACACACAATTCTACATAATACATATTCATCTTACCTTGAGAGGGTCATCTGCGCGACAATCTCTCCTTGTCATATATTCTCAAACTTGGCACAGAAACTCACCTCGTATTACCAATATAACATTAACACGTCGTATAGCAATTCTTACACTTTCCGTAGAACATAAACTAATCACTTTTACTATAATCATTCATCAATATGCTTGATTAAATAATCACATCTCAACACTATTCCATAGACACTTCAACATAATATCGGCTTTCATATAGCCGTACGCACGTAGCCATAACTTCAAAACTATATGCTAATATTCTAGAATTGCCTTGTAAAAATACATAGTCAATAACCTTCATCTTAACGACTGTAGTACGAGTTCAATGCCCTCTTTCACGGATGAAAGGAATACTTAATTTTGACAATCATTATCGTATCGCGCAGGTATTTCGTGACGTAATCTATATTCAGGTATGCGAGATTAATCGAAATCTTACTAGTAAATTAGACTCATTGCTTCTAAGTCTACACAAGTAACACACATTTCTCTTATCCGATACTAATTTCACTGTTGATATGCTAGTGCGGTAACCTGTATATGTCATATAAGCATTCTAATTCCACACTTCCGTCTAATCTTAATCCTTAAGTATTTCACACTTTACTTATATTACACACACGTTCTTAATTACTTCATAAATCACCATATGTTCAGCACATGCCAAATTAGATTGAGGGTGCAGATTATAAGAAACTACTCTACTAAAGAAATGTATGGACTTAGCTCGTCAGTTGCTACATCTGATCTGGTTGTTGTTCCATCCTTCGGCTGCGGCTAGACCCTCAGATCGGATCTGGATCTCTGGTTGGGTTGGTCGCTCATGGTCATCAGCTGGTCACATAGCTCGTCGGACCTCTCCTTCTCGTCCGGTCTATTGGCTGGCGGGTGCTCATCCACGTCATCATGTCCACTGGTTGGCCGGTCCAATCCTCCACAGCTGGTCATCTGGCTCGACAGTACATATCCCCAGTTCAGTCCATCTTGTCAAATTAGCAGACAGTCATCATCTTGTATCTGAAGACAACGAAAAGAATTCCATATGCGCAGTAATTAATCATGATATTATGCATATTTCTTTTTATCTTAGGCAATCGTCGAAGTTTTCCTTTCTGTGAAAATATTTCCCCGTAAATAATTATTCGGTTTACTGCTACTGTAGTTCTTATCTTCACGTATGAAGTTATTTATTAACATAAAATGGTGAATTCCGATTCTTTCAGTCGCTGAGTTGCTGTTGGATAAACCAAGTCCGTCGTATATCACCAAAAATTAATTATTATATATATTTCTCTCGCCTCTTCAGTAGCTTACGCCGGTGAATAACTTATTCTCACGTTGACTCCGTTATATATGGTTAATATTCTTCTCAATTATTCAGAATATCCTTCAACTTGTAGCTCCGCTCGTATTTGCGTCTTGCTTCCGAAAGTAAATTTTTTAGAGAATCACGTTAAACAATCCTCCCGCTGCTATATTTTTTTTAAACAATTCAAAATGAACCTCTACTGTTCTGCAGTGTCTTCGAAATTTATCCTTTCCGTGACGTACATAGCCTCCTATATGCTGCATTGATGTGAAGTTCATTGCCTTAGTAGATCACATGGGCCATACCTTCCTACGCCGCCATTTTGTTATTGGTCTTCGAGATGCGAACGGGCACAGTATTAAAAAAGTAAAATTAAGCAATTTCCTCAATTGTGCCGAAAGGTGAAGGACTAACGGGCCCAAAAGTGTTTCAAATTATCAAACTATCAAACTAAAACCAAAAATTTTGAAAATCACTTCCGACTTAAATGCAGTTCCGGAAATACAGCCTAAAAACGCTTGTATCCTTACTCGTTTTCCTCTTGATTCAAATCCTAGCCAATTTAAATTATTTACATAATTCTTACTGAAATCTATTACTTGATTTATGTCCACACCGTATGTAGTTATAAGGGCTTAAGTGAAACTCTGCATTAACTCACATTTGCACTCGTAGTGGTAGAAAAAGGCAAACTGCTAATCTAATCGACCGGATAACTATGATTTAGAAAAGGATTATAATTTTTAGGAGTAAATAAAGAATATATTATCATAACTTACTTCATTATATTTTATTTACCTTAACATCGTAGCTCATATCTCTAGGATAACTGAACTTGGAAAATCACACAGCATTTGTTGATTTTAAGAAAGCCTTTGACCTAGTTAACAGGAACAGACTTCTTAATATCTTACCAGTTAACAGACAACAGTTAATAGATAACATTTACAACATGTACAGTGACAACCTTTTTGCAGTAAGGTTAGGTAATCATCACACTGAATGGGAGCCGATCAGCAGAGGTGTGAGACAAGGTTGTGGTCCTTCTCTTTTGTTGTTCATGATCTATATGAAAAACATAATGCAGAAATGGAGGCATGAAAAACATCGATCAATCCCAGTCAGCAGGTATCTAACACATCTAGATGCCACACTCTTTTCTGATGATGTTGCATTGGTAGCATCTTCAGAAGATTATCTTCAGAGGTCAGTATTTGATCTCCATAAAGTCTCTTCAAAATTCGACATGATCATTCCACCAGAAAAGAGCAAAATAATGGCCTTTAAGGGTAAGAATCCTTTTCGCAGTAAAATCTGTTCAGATAATTAAATTTTGGAAAAAGGCAATTCATTCAATTTTCTGGGATACATGTTCAATTCCCTGCATTTTTCTACTAAGATTTTCAAGGTAATGTAAGCATCAACACATGAGCGTCCCTTTCGAAATTCATGCTGTTCATTTCAAATCGCATTTCCATAATGCCATCAATTTAATTTGGAATGGCAACAGACCACCAGCGATTTGGCAAAAAGCTATAGTTATTCCTCTTCATAAGAAGGGATGTGTGAAAGATTGTGGAAATTACAGAGGGATAAGTATATTCAACTCAGGTTACAAAATTAACTCTAATATTGTCAATGAAAACAACAAAGTAGCAAACACATTTCTAATTTTTTAAGAACTGTACTTTTTAATTTTTAAAACAGCAGGATTATATGTATAAACGTAATTTAAACCAAATACTTTGTGAACAAAGTTAAACTTACAGTCACATCTAAAACACTCATGATTACAAGTATGCCATTCAGTTCGGTGTAAAAACACGAAAGACTTTATTTCTGAGGAAATTGGTCTCCTCCTATACCTGGATTGCTCCCTCGCGTATGTGATTTTCTAAGTATCTAGCATCCTAGTTAGTCACTGAAACATATGTACCAAATGAACCACGACTGCAGGACATCCATTATGTTGGAGATGAAAAGTGATATAGATGGAGACCAAAGGCTGCGTCAAGCTGTCGGTGTCGGGAGATTCTCCATCATTCCTGCCTCAGATTCAAAAAAGTAAGTCAGAATGAGGAACATTGGTTGCTTATAGCCAGAAAGATTGTGATGAATGGCACAGGCTGGACACTATACGACTGCGTTCCTTTTTTGTTAGATTGTTGTGGAACGTCAATTGCAGGATCTCTGTATCCTGTATTTTGTTGACTTTGAACGTCCATTTCCATACCATTTCCATATGGTAAAACCTATATTAACCTACGGTTTCCCTGCCTGGAGTCCCACCACAGTCACAAAGCTAAACAAACTTCAGAGAATACAGAATCGGGTGGAAAGGCTAGTAACTTACCACTCCCATTTTCATTCAGGTAACCTCCTCACAATAGAAACCATTGTCATTGACTTGATCTTTCTCCGAAAATCCCTCGCCGGCTCCATTAACCTTGACTTGTTTCGCCGCCTTTCCATATCCTTTCGTTCTGTCCGCAGAGGCGTTAAACTTGTCCCTCCACTTGCCAGCACCACCTCCTACAAATCCGGCTACTTCGGCCGCTCCACACGTCTCTGGAATAAGCTACCACCTAAAATAAAAGCCTTGCCTCTAATGCACTTTACAAACCATGTAAATGGATGTCATCTCTGCTTGCGCATGGACAGGAGTGAAAGGGAGAGAAAATGTCGTCGAGTGAATGAATTACTGTACGAGTTTAAATATGTGAATAATGTAATTATTGTATATATCAGCTTAGTAGGTCTGTGAAGCAACTAATGTGCATGGGACTTGCCCTTTTACTCTAGACCATCCATATAATCCGTACTATATGCGGTAAATAATAATAATAATAATAATAATAATAATAATGATGATGATAATAATTTAGGCACATACTAATCCGGTGAACCAAAAAGTCTGCAGAATCAGAAAGAGGACATATGTCATCCACTAGCTGCTCATGTCTCTTCAGTTTTCACCAGTAGGGATGATCTCATTTAGACAGCTGTATACCGACACTTGCTATTCAATGGGTAACAATTGATTGCATGTATTTTTCCAGATTAGTTGCCAGTTCCTGGTGGAGTGTTTTAGTTGAATGTTCGGATCGAAGTTTCTACTTTGAAGCATAAAGCTTTTTAACTTGATCAAAGGAGCCGGCTAAAACTTGATTACGAGGAAGCTGTTCAATGTTTGTACCAAAGAAGTACACGGTACAGAGGAACATAGTCGTGGTTGAGTACGGTCCGGTTCAAAACTGGCTGACCAGGCGAGTTGGCCGTGCCGTTAGGCCGCGCGGCTGTGAGCTTACATCCGGGAGATAGTGGGTTCGAATCCCACTCTCGGCAGCCTTGAAGATGGTTTTCCGTGGTTTCCCAATTTCACACCAGACAAATGCTGGGACTGTACATCAATTAAGGCCACGGCCGCTTCCATCATATCCCATCGTCGCCATAAGACCTATCTGTGTCGGTGAGACGTAAAGCCACCAGCAAAAAAAAAAAAACTGGCTGAACAGGACTTCGACAGTTGGGGAATTAAGCCGTGGAATAACTCAGCTTCAAGGTGGTCACTCAAAGCGGCCTGTGGCTAGAAAACTTGGTATCAGCAAAAATAAATTCAAATGGCACATTGTTCCAGGGAAGCCAATGTCAGGCCGTTGAAGAACTAAACTGGCATTCTGCGCATTCTTCCTTCAAGACAAAGTACATGAACCTACAGCGAAATTCTATTATGCTTCCTAAGAGTCATGTTATGTGTACAAGGCAGAAAAACCTTTCCGCATGTAATCTGGTGATACGGACAAAATGACTTCGCAGGGAAACATAGAAAGTGGAAAGTAGCACAATAGAGAAATGTCATGTGTTTACTCTGTTTGGTAGTGATGGACGAGTTGGTGTGTGAATAAGACATTGAGAGCACAATATTGAAATTGCAATTACACTAAGAGTTCCCTTTCATGGAAGATTAGTTATGGCCGGAGGAGCGACTGATCGGCACACCAGAACAGAAGTAATAGTGATTCTCAGGAGAAACAATAGAGGGCTGAGAGAAGGAAAGGGAATCACTCCATCAGAAGATCTTGGCGAGGATTTCATAAAGCTATATGACAATGCTCGTCCTCGTGTCTCTCAGATTGGGCAACACAAAATTAGTATTCTGGAGTAGTGGCCACCCTGCATTTCTGATGTCAATGCTATTGGACACATTTAGGATCTTCTGAAACGACAAGTCTGGGAGCGTTCACATTCTCTACAAATATCGCGGCATGTGGTGTTGGCAGATGAGGAGAATGTAATGACTAGGAATGTGGGTGCAAACATGGACTTCCTGTTCTACCCAGACTGATTGACTCATATCTCCTACACGAAAAGACTCACGCACACTTTGTAGAGTTCAGTGTCTCACCTGATCAGACATATGAACCCTCAGATAAATTACGGTCGGATCTGTCTGACCATTCTCTAAGGTGATTCATACACTGACTGACAGAGCAAATGCAACACCAAGAAGGAGTGGTTCGAAAGGGATGAAAGTTGGGGAAAAAACAGAGACGGCACGGACGAATAATTGATGTTTATTTCAAACCGATATGCAGGTTACACAATGCGCACGGCATCGACTCAGTAGGATGTAGGACCACCGCGAGCGGCGATGCACGCAGAAACACGTCGAGGTACAGAGTCAATAAGAGTGCGGATGGTGTCCTGAGGGATGGTTCTCCATTCTCTGTCAACCATTTGCCACAGTTGGTCGTCCGTACGAGGCTGGGGCAGAGTTTGCAAACGGCGTCCAATGAGATCCCACACGTGTTCGATTGGTGAGAGATCCGGAGAGTACGCTGGCCACGGAAGCATCTGTACACCTTGTAGAGCCTGTTGGGAGATGCGAGCAGTGTGTGGGCGGGCATTATCCTGCTGAAACAGAGCATTGGGCAGCCCCTGAAGGTACGGGAGTGCCACCGGCCGCAGCACATGCTGCACGTAGCGGTGGGCATTTAACGTGCCTTGAATACGCACTAGAGGTGACGTGGAATCATACGCAATAGCGCCCCAAACCATGATGCCGCGTTGTCTAGCGGTAGGGCGCTCCACAGTTACTGCCGGATTTGACCTTTCTCCACGCCGACGCCACACTCGTCTGCGGTGACTATCACTGACAGAACAGAAGCGTGACTCATCGGAGAACACGACGTTCCGCCATTCCCTCATCCAAGTCGCTCTAGCCCGGCACCATGCCAGGCGTGCCCGTCTATGCTGTAGAGTCAATGGTAGTCTTCTGAGCGGGCGCCGGGAGTGCAGGCCTCCTTCAACCAATCGACGGGAAATTGTTCTGGTCGATATTGGAACAGCCAGGGTGTCTTGCACATGCTGAAGAATGGCGGTTGACGTGGCGTGCGGGGCTGCCACCGCTTGGCTGCGGATGCGCCGATCCTCGCGTGCTGACGTCACTCGGGCTGCGCCTGGACCCCTCGCACGTGCCACATGTCCCTGCGCCAACCATCTTCGCCACAGGCGCTGCACCGTGGACACATCCCTATGGGTATCGGCTGCGATTTGACGAAGCGACCAACCTGCCCTTCTCAGCCCGATCACCATACCCCTCGTAAAGTCGTCTGTCTGCTGGAAATGCCTCCGTTGACGGCGGCCTGGCATTCTTAGCTATACACGTGTCCTGTTGCACACGACAACACGTCCTACAATGACTGTCGGCTGAGAAATCACGGTACGAAGTGGGCCATTCGCGAAGGCCGTGTCCCATTTATCGTTCGCTACGTGCGCAGCACAGCGGCGCATTTCACATCATGAACATACCTCAGTGACGTCAGTCTACCCTGCAATTGGCATAAAGTTCTGACCACTCCTTCTTGGTGTTGCATTTGCTCTGTCAGTCAGTGTATATTGTTGTGCTACAACTAGTAAGCGTAAAATAGAACTGTTTATACTGCATCTCCCAACAATCCATTTTCCTCACAGAAGTCATTTTCCAGTTTGATGAAATGTTGCTCGGATTTTTCCCATTTGATGGGTGTGTCAGATGCTATAACATTCGCCGTTACTTTCTGCAGTTTCATTAAAGAGGTGTTACCGTAATATTTTGCTCTAGTAAAGTTCTTTTGATTTTGATTTTGGCACAGCCTAGCTCGATGACACTCAATTCGCACGTATAACGTGGCTAACGTAGAAATACGTGACCATAAAATCTACCGATATTCTTTTCTGAGTTTTGAACTCCTTGATCAGCTTAAGTTTCTTCATTCCTTAACAAAACTTCACTTATTTTCTTTTAATCATTTCATCACATCACTTTCAAAGGCATACCGAGAGAGTACTTTGGTAAGGCGCAATGTCAATTATTGTAACACTTCTAGAGAGGAGATTAGGTAGGAGATTCTCACTCACCCACTTATAAAAATTCACTCCATTTATTTGGCTATGGTAATGTGCTGAGGCCTTTTCTGATCTAAATACCAGTTTTGTGCCGTCGATAAACCTATTCATAGAACTAGCATGGACCAGCATCACCCTTTTTGAAGAGTTCCAAATGGTTGTAACTCCTTTAACACTCTCACTCCGTCAACGATTTAAATGTAGTTTTACGTCACACTGTCACATACATAGCGACGATAAGACAGGAAAGAGCCAGGACTGGGAAGGAAGTGACCGTGGAATTAATCAAGTTACACCACAGCAATTTTCCGATCTGAAAATGGGAAACCACAGAGAACCATCTTTAGGGCTGGCTACAGTGGTGTTCGAGCCCACTGTCTCCCGTATGCAAGCTAACACTACGTGACTCGAACTGCGTAATCAACTCTCTCGGTCCAACATTATTAAATGTAAGGTTACTTTCTACTCGAGATTTATCGATGTAAATGACCTTCCTGTTCTGAGTACGGCATATTTCGATGTGTCTTAGTTACCTCACCAAGAAACAGTATTTGAGGGCCAGCCGTGTAGCTCCGCACATGAAGTTAACGGAAGGGGTTCGGAAGACCCATGGACGCCCTGAACCCGCACGCTTAACCGTAGTCGGTCTTCAAAGTAATGACGACCTAGTCTCCTAATTACTGTAGCTGCTTTCTTAGTTTTGTCAGAATAACCGTTTGCACCGTTTAAAAATTTTCTCGTTTTTACTGCTAATTATTTACGTATTAATAATTTCGTGTGGCTATTTCTAGCCGGGTGCAGCCCTTGTATAGAAGACCCTCCGATGAGGGTGGGCGGCATCTGCCATGTGTAGGTAACAGCGTGTTATTGTGGTGGAGGATAGTGTTATATGTGGTGTGTGTGTTGCACGGATGTTGGGGACAGCACAAACTCCCAGCCCCCGAGCCACTGGAATTAACTAATGAAGGTTAAAATCCCCGACCCCGTCGGGAATTGAACCCGGGAGCCTCTGAAGTGAAGGCCAGTACACTGATCATTCGGCCAACGAACGTCACTTACCCTTACTCCATTCTGAGGACAAATGACGTTGCGTCCAAAAACCTTTCCAAGTTGCCATCCTTATTGCACTTCCTCGTGCTTCGAGCAATTCTTTCGTCCAGTTTACAGTACTATATTTTTCTTTTAGTTCCTTCCAAATTTAAGTCTATCCGCATAACTGAATGATCTGAATTCTCTGCTTCCAGCTTTAGACAGGTGATGAGATGTCTTATTCTAGGGTGAGGTCTTTCAATGTTACTATTGATTTTGTAATTCCACCCTTCAATTGTATTGTTTGTTCTGTGTCTAATGTCAAAACAGTTCCACATCTCCAGCGGGATAGACTCATTCAGCAGTCATTGAAAATGAATGAAAACCTACAATCTGTTTTCCAGTCATTGACCGGGTCAGGGATGTAATGAATGAAGCAGATATAGGCTATTAGTACTGTGCCCTTCTCAAGGCAACAACTGCGGTGAACTTCTTCCTTCTTCTGTGCGCCGGCTGCTCCTGTAATAAATGACATTTAAATGATACTCACCGCTGCATGTAGACTCTTCTTCCTCAGTCGCGGACCGTCCGATGATATCCCCGAAGATAGGCCACACGTCGATCAGGGAGTGAGGAAATGAAAAGGTGGGGTAAACTAACTATAAATGACGGTACCCAAAGACTGAATTAAAATTTAAATAACAAACTGATTTATTGAATAAAGTGCAGAGTGCCAAAATTGAAAATGAACTGGTGAAAAATGTAAACAAAGTGTAATGAAATAGAAATTCAAAAAAAAGATCTGCCTTACAATAACTCAATTATCTGCCTAATAAAACTGACTGAAAGTCAATCAAAAAAATTATATTCCAGATTACGTTGACGCAGTCTTCCAGACGATGACGTGAATAAATTCAAAACTCTGGTCAAAAAACACCACCTCATTTGGAATACTGAATTGTAATACATGGAAAATGTCTCTCAAAATAAATTAATGTAGTTGAATAATTAATTAATTAATTACGTCATTAAATCAACACTGACTCAGAGGTGTTTATCAAATCTTTAACACATGTGACTCAGTTGGGAACACCCAACTTTAAAATAATCGTGGAGTGCACTAACCATGTGTAACAAATAAGGAATAATTCAAAGAAACAGCCATGAACATCGTACTTCATTTACCACATAACCATTGTCACATTCAAACTACTCATGGTTGAAAAGTAAACTATTGAAACATGAACCTGAGTGTTACAATCACTCATCTAATTATATAAACTTCACTTGCATGACTGTGATAGCCTGGACCTCTTTAAAATATAAATAATCAGGCCAAGTGCCCCATGTTTACATTTCAAATGAAAGCGATCCTTGTACATTAAAATTTTACTTAATCTGCCGCTGAATGCATTTCATTACGAACTCATTATTTGTGGTACCACCAGTAGATGGAGGCAGACCCCATCTCATTTACCTCATTCGTTGCGGCAGTTATTATACAACTGGTTTATTAAAGATCGCTTCACTTCCTAATTTAAAATGTAGTGGATTTTAAAGGTTTGGTAATTACTGACTGTCTGGTATGAGCATGCCACTACTACTATGAACTAATCGATGATCTCTTATCCTAACACATGAAATCTTATTTACATAATTAAATCTGTTAATGGAGAAACACTGCTCCAACAAAAGAAAATACAGAAATCAAACTAGCCTAACTACGCCTACCTATTTACATGAAATCAAATGCAAATAATTCACGTACGATCCTACAAATAGACGGTAATAAAAGGTACATGAAGAATGAATAATAAACAAACAAATCTAGATCCCAACATCGCTGCCTGTTGAAATTTAATAAAATAAATGCGCAAAATATCGGAGCTTAAAGAAATTATCCCCGCTACGAGTAGCAAAAATTGTGAATTTGACGGCAATCTCTAACCTCAGACGACAAAAGTCTGGCCATGACACTATTTTAACCTTTATGGACAGAAATTACTGCTATTCATGTCATCCATGACTCTACATGACTGTCAAAATGCACATTGATTCGTCGCTCTGCCCACATATACCTCGTGCTTAAATTAGCATATATTCCGAGCATCTACTTTCCCTGGAATTATTTGAAACAAAATACAGGCTTCTGCCTACAATCATAATCCATGTCGTTACGTATTTAATACTCTTGGTTAAATTATTCATCTCTCAATTCCATTTACTCATCATTATTCTCGACGTAGTACCTCATAATACGGCCTCGCTCGTATCCGGCGGGCGAAATATCTGTCGTGCACATCTCTATTTCTTACGACAGTTCATGACATGGTCCAAATATCACATTTACATTATCAACGTAGATCATCAGGGATATAATTCACTTAGCTCGATCTCTAGATCATTCTCTGCTTCACATGTTACAAAGTATCAGAGCTGACTCATCAATGGCCTCCTGTCACGAACTGTTTACTAAAATGACGAGATTGCCTCTCAAAACACAGCTATTGAAAAATGTGTAACCGCAACTACACACAGAAATAAGTACTCGCATCCACCAAAATCGTCGCAAAAATACACGGTATAAGGACTACCGGAAACGGTCATCTGACTGATGATTCCACAACATAAAACAAATTGAATGCGCAAATAGCAAAATAAGCATAAAATCAACAAGGCGGCGTCTACAAAAATCAAAACTCCAACAGAAATATCGCTCAAAACCAACGTTATAATAACATTAATATTATTATTATTATTATTATTATTATTATTATTATTATTATTATTAAAAAATCGGCGTTTCACACATTGAGATCTAATAATATAGCATCCTAAACTGTCAAAGTGACTTACTACAAATGATCCATAATAATTATGCAAACACATCTACGTAAAGAAAGTGCGCGAAATAACCCCAGCTCACAGTGCAAAAATTATTATTATTATTATTATTATTATTATTATTATTATTATTATTATTATTATTATTATTATGTGAATTATTTACAATCCTATCTAAAAGTCTAAGCTACATTTGATCATCGATTAGTCACAGTCCTACATATTTATTTACACATTATTTTTGTTGTTGCTCATACCTGGGTGCTGAAGGCATGTTGGATCACCCTCCGGGCTCCGTCATGATGAATTAGAATTCCATTTTGAAGCTGATGTGGTATTCCAAATTTTCACACATGCAAACTTGATACATTTTTATCATGGCGTTACACACGCTCATATTTACATAACACACGCATTTTCTAGCACTTCAGTAAAGATGATACAACAGCACTGCATAACATCTGACGTGAAGTCGAAAGTTTCCTCTCCGCTACCTGCCTGACGCCTCCTGCTGGTCTCCACACCCCTCTCAGTTTGTTTACTCACAGCTTACCGGTTGTTCACCTCTTCAGAACACAACAGTTTACTCAAGGTCTTTAACATTGCGGCCTTCCATTAATGAAAAGTCATTCTGCTCCCTGTCTGCTTTAACTAGTTTCTCCCCGCAACATCTCGCTTGCCATAACAGTTTTTGTAAGTGATGAAAAGCAAGCTAACAGTACAGTTTCCAATGATGTGGGGAAATTTATACTGATCGTCCTCCCAAAATAAAGAATAAAATAGCTTCCCAACAAATGTTAAACTACACGTGGATTTGAAAGGTTTTATGCAGTCGCAACATGTTCCATTGTCCCTCTCGGTTGATAATGTGAGTTCATTTGTGGCTAGTGTTGAAAAGTGTAGCTATTGCCTGTTATCTCTGCATAAGCTCAAAGTAAGGTAAAAGTTTGTTAAAGTGTTCATTTTTCCTGAAATATTACTCTCCCAAGTAAAATACATGGCTCACTCGGAATGCCAACAAGTGTCTCTGATCGCGTTCCTACCAGACTCAGAACTCATACAGTAGAGTTCACACAAGAATGAAATTGAAAGCTGACTAACTGAAATAGCTGATACACTCTAAACACAGTGAACACACTGAACACAGTGAACACACACTGAACACACAGTCACTGAAGATTCACCACTCTGCTCGCTGGTTTTTGTAATCAGTTCTCCCCCCACCTCGAAAATAGTTCTGTGGAAGGGATGTGGCGTAGTAATCTAGCACTTGGGATAGCTTTATCATACATCCGTAGGTTAAAGTTTCAAAAATTATGTACAAAATCTTCCTAATTTCGGTCTGACTTACTTGTTATATTGCGCCGTGGGAAACGATCACAGGGTAATCCACACGACGACGCGCGTCACCGGCGTTATTTTCTTCCAGCGAATGGCTTCTTCCCGCCATGACAGTTCAATTCCTGGGCGATACTACTCTTCCGTGTGAAGTTAAAATTTTATTAATTAGCCAATAATTAACCACACATTTGCACCGATAAATTTTCAAATATTATTAGGAAGTCAGGACACTATTTTACACAACTCCTCCGGGCTCCAAATAGCGAAATACTGACTGTAGATTCCCGCTATGACAGGACATTCAAATTTGAAATTTTGTGATTGGCTGAGACTTTCGCACTCTTCGCAGCATGGATGCTTCCATTTTCTCCCAAGGGTTGGTGGGTGTTATCGTTGTCTCTTTGTCCTTCTAAGTAGGTCAGGCCTCAACGCGTGATTTTCTCGTGAGAACCAAGTAGAAAGTTGCCACTCCTAGGCGGTACTATAAAATTTATTGGATGCAGTACTCAGGTCGGTCTACAAGTTGTTCGTGCTCTAAGACAAGTTTCGAGGATTTCCTTGCCGACTGACTGGCGCCAGAATGTTGCTTTGTGACTGCTGGTTCTCACAGCCTACTGTAGTATTCAAATATGCGAAATATTCAACTTTTAATTCATAAATTAATTACGTAAATTCGCTTATGGGTGCAGTACGATGGGGTCGCAACTCCCAAAGTGATTTATTAATGACTGATAGATGCTATGAAATGAGAATGGAGAGTGTTGCTGGAATGAAAGATGACAGGGAAAACCGAAGTACCCGGAGAAAAACCTGTCCCGCCTCCGCTTTGTCCAGGACAAATCTCACATGGAGTGACCGGGATTTGAACCACGCTATCTAGCGGTGAGAGGCCGACGCGCTGCCGTCTGAGCCACGGAGGCTTCCCTCAGCAGTCATTGCTCAACAAAATAGTCGAAGAATTTGGTTAATTTCACATCCGGCGGAACTTGACCCTCTACACCTTCAGGCTTCAGGAAAGCAAGTGCAGGACATTTTTCTTACATTTCGTCTAATTTCTTCGTTTTCCTCGTAAAGAGACGTCATTCCTATTTTCTGAACCTTCCTACACAGACATTGCCTTTGCTGGCGTGATGTAGTGTTTACAGTGCACTATGTCTTCTGGTATGGGCTAGAATAAATTTGTTACTTTCATTGACTTGTCTTAGTCTCATCCATGGCTTTGACAATATGAAAGTGACCGAGGTATGAGCGATGCTAGTAATGCCATTCCTTATGCAGCCAGTCCCTGTTATCAATTGTGGCAAAATATCGCTCATAGGGTCGGATGGTGCATGCATCTCAGTGGGCTTGGCAGAATGATATGTAATTGCAACTTCTGGCTCTGTGAGGAAAGCAGCGGGAAACTACCTCACTCCTTATTTCCCTAGTATGCCTCTTCAGTGACACCTAGGCTATATATGACAGCTGATAGTGGAGCTGTAGAGGATCAAACCAGCCTTCGGGCTGAATACCCTACATACATACCGTGAAATGAAAAAAAGTCATCCGTGAATCTCAGATTGAGGAAATTTTCTCTTAAAGAAAAAATAGCACCAGTCTCAAAGTCTACTGTGAAATTCTCTGGTTTCCATTCTGGAACGGCCTGCACATTTTCGAGCATCCGAATGTATGTTCCCTTTTTCTTGTCAGGAAGAAGTGCAAATACAACAGGAGTGATGTTAGTTTCACATTCACTATTTCCCAGGTCCACATGTTTCGTGAATAGTTGGGCGAACTAATTGCTTACACTCCTAAATGTACCGTCAACAAAAGACAACGTTTCTCGCAACATTTCCTTACGTAAAGAACTGGCGAAAATTAACATTCTGTCATCTGTGCCGTCATCTGAAAGGAGAAACCACTTACCGTCAAACATTTTCAACAATTCTTCACTGGGGATGATTTCTGACGCTAACTTGGGCTCTTTCTGCACTCCATGATCCTTATTCCTTCCACAGTACATTGAATAATATTATTTTATAAACTGAGGAACGTGTGTTACAAGTTCATATCCTTTATTATACAAATTTGGATTTTCTTCAGAATAAATCTGAGGTATAGAAGAACTAGGCTCTTCTCTAATCCGTTTCCTTGCACGAAATATAGCTTGTTATTTAATAACTAGCAAATGTACCCGTGCTTCGCTACGGTATTCTGCATTGTATACGAATATTGAAGTAAATACTGTACATGCAGTAAATAAGATTGTTTTAAAATAGCATGTCTCTTAGCGTTATCCGAGAAACAATATGCAGAGGTCCCCATACGTTGTTTCCAGTGTAAAGTGCTTGTTACGGATTTGTGATGATAACGACAGGCTCACTTCCCTACTGCGATTCACAATCGAGTTGGGAAGTTTACATTATAATTGCAGGCCCCATTGCCTACTGCGCGGTCACAATCTATTTGGGGAGTTTCCGTTACAATTGCAGGCCCCCTTTCCTACCTCCAGACATATTACAAATTGAAGAGTTTTTATTATAATGGCAGGAAACTTCCCTACAACCAGTCAAAATTGAGTTGTGCAGTTATCATTATAATGATAGGCCCCTTTTCCAACTGCCAGCCAGCTTCCTGCCAGTCACACCAAGTTGATGAGTTTCCATCAAAATAGCAGGCCAGTATGCCTAATGCCAGTCACATTTTAGATGGGTACATCTGTTAATAACTGCGGGAACGCTTGCCTACAGCCAAAGACTGTATGCTGCATGCTCCCTTGCCTTCTGAAAGTCAAATCGAGAAGTGAATTATTCATTACAATGGTAGGCCTGCCTCATTAATGCCAGTTACACAGGAATTGGAGAAGGACTCCATTCCTACTGCCAGTCATAGTCGGTGTGCGGAGTACTGATTACAATAGCAGACACACCCTTTCTCGATCGCTACAAAATCGACATCAGTGAATATATATAGTTCGACATACGAAAGTATGTGCTTGTTTACAATATTGCAGACCTTCATTTACAGATTAACTGCTTCTAAACGGTACATCATATCGAGAAAAGATTGTACCATAAGACGCCGGATTTAGCGGCCTAAATTGCTGGTCATATGATATCTCATCTATTCATGGGTCAGATTGAGTTAGAAACTTGGGTAAAATTTGTGTAAGATTATCTCACATTGCATTGCTTTTCGGATAATTAAGTGACAGCTACATACATAGCATTTGGCTCACATATGGCTACTGGGTGGACCAATTTTCGTGTAGAGTATGATGATTCTATCTTTCCTCTAAGTGATGGAAGGTATGAATTATGTATGTGAAAAGTACTACTTTACTTAAGATCGAGAAATAGAGAAAAGTCAAACGTAAAATGGATATAAATACGACAAAAAGTCGTACGACCAAGGTTGTAGATCACTCCAAATTGAACGGGGATTGTGCCATCCGTTATGTGATGATACTTCCCGAAGGTCTGCACCATCATTAAAATTGCCTCCATATTTCGATATTCTTCGGGATAGAAAGGGAAAAATTTAAAGCTCTTGGAAGTTTTCCGCCCGTTACAGGCTAAGTCGTAAAATTTTGCCAAATTTCAGTTTTCTTTCTCGACTGGCAGATTATGCCGCAATCTGGGTTTTCAGTGAGAAGTGTAAAAAGTAGAACTTTCAAGATACTAAACCAAAAAATATGCAGATGATCATTATTACCCCTTAAGCGTGTAGCTGTACGAAAATTTCGACAAAATAGTCTATGTACAGGCACACAGTAGTTACGATTTTATTTACATAGATAAATAAGGAACCTGCTCCACGTACAACACCTTTTGGGCTATATCCGCTGGACTTAACCGGAAAAACGGACCGTTTATGATATCTCCCTTATTAATCCTCCTGTCGAAAAAATGCACATGAAAAAAAGTTTTAGAGATGGAATTCCATCATGTTTGGTCGATTTCCAGTCAGGTTGGTCTTGTACTGTATATATTCTGGAAGAGTAAAATCACCATTTCGGTTCCCTATAAACCGCCAGTCCATTCCGGGAACATGAAATGTTATTGACGATCAACACCTACCGTTGGACAGGTGGATGTTAATATAAAGTTTGACTCAAATATCTTCAGTAGTTTTCAAGTTGTAAAACATACGCTTTACACGCACCCGCTCTTGAGTTAAGTCCGGTGGGACTTGTACCGGAAAACGGTCCGTTAATGATATCTCCCTTATTAATCCTCGTATTGAAATGATGCACATGAGGAAAAAGGTCTAGAAATGAATTTCCATTACGGCAGCTAAATTTACATTAAGTTTGGTTGCAAAATGACGGTTTCGGTTTCGTATAATCCCCCAGTCAATTCAGGGATTCAGAAACAATACTTGCCCTAAAACCTACCAAAGGACAGATGGATTCTAAATATCAAGTTTGGTGGAAATATATCCAGTAGTTTCCAAGTTTTAGACAAACAGACAAACAAACAAACAGACAGACACCAAAACAGAATATATGCAGATGGTCATTATTACACCTGAAACGGATAACTGTACGGAAATTTCGCCAAAATTGTCAATGTACAGACATACTCTAGAAGTGTAGACCTTTATTTCGATAGTTACTGCTTTGCAACTGTACGACGTATCTACAAACGGACTTCACCATCAGACGCCCCTTTCAGTGTTCTACATGGTTGGTCCTATGACATCTTCTCGTATCTCCTTTATTTATGGGTTAGATTGAGTTAGAGTCATTGAATGGGGTGAAATCTTGTACAGTTTTTGAATGCTACTTTATATTTTTGATTCTCATGTGACAGCTAGAATCATAAAATTTGGCTACAACATTGCCAATGGTCATGTCAATGTGCGTGCCGAATGTCATGATTCTACCTTTCCTATAAGTGTGCCAAATGATAACATATACGTGTAAAAGTACAAAATCAACTTGTGTTTAATGTATTAGGGATAGAAATACGACGAAAAGTCACAGGACAAAAGTTGTAGATCTCTCCAAAATGAAACGCAATTTGCTTTGTGACTTTTGATACGACTTACTGATTAGCCACCAATTACCCCGAAACGAAGGTCTGCACCGCCGTTAAAATTGCATCCATATTTCGGAATTTTCCTGGGCCAGAAGTTATACATTTGCATAGCTTAGAATATTTCCTCAAAGGAAAGAGTGTACAGCATTCGGGATTAGCACTCGCATACATACGTGGTAATTAAGGAAGAAAGTAATACAGTTTAGTAAGTTGAAATTAATAGAAAATAGATTATAACAGAGGACATCCGGATGACGACAAATATATAAATACCAAGTGAATGTATTGGAAAATCAAATGCTCCTCAATAAATTATGCCGGAGTGAGTTATGGATATAAGAAAGCGGTAATCGGAGAGAAATTTAGGCGCAGGGATTCTTAGGTAATCAGATAAGAAGATGAATATTTGTGTTATTACTTATGCTATTCGAGGACGGTTATAACCTCCAATGATATTCCGCCAATATCCCGCAGAATGGCCGATTGACGACTCTCTTGCTTTCTACCCAAGGAACAACCACGAATTTAAACGAATGATGAGGAAAATGACAATACGTTACTTCCCTGCTGGCAAGCAGTCAGAGACGTTGCCATGGTAACCCATATATTCGTTATCGCTCTGTCGGTCCCTCAATGCCGAGCATGGTATCGGCAGAAAATAGTCAATTTCTCCGTCATTTGAAGAGTAAGGTAAATTATGAACACAACGAAAGTTGTTTGTGATGAAGAGACCTTTCACATACGGTCCACAGAGTTTGCAGAAAATCAATAGTATAAGAGAAAATGGAGGAAGACCGTTGTGGTTTTCCTATAGACCCCCGTCTTTTCAAAGATTTTAAAATGATATGCATATCGAAACCTTCCCCGGGGTGAGTATACTCTAAATATGAAGTTTGGTTGAGATCTATCCAGCCCTTTCGACGTGATGGTGGAACAAACAAACATTTTTATTCTTTTTATTTTGCTAGTTGCTTTACGTCGCACCGACACAGATAGGTCTTATGGCGACGATGGGACAGGGAAGGGATAGGAGTTGGAAGGAATCGGCCGTGGCCTTAATTAAGGTACAGCCCCAGCATTTGCCTGGTGTGAAAATGGGAAACCACGGAAAACCATTTTCAGAGCTGCCGACAGTGGGGTTCGAACCTACTATCTCCCGAATACTGGATATTGGCCGCACTTAAGCCAAACAAACAAACAAACAAACAAACAAACAAACAAACAAACAAACAAACAAACAAACAAACAAACAAACAAACAAACAAACAAACAGACAAACAGAAACGAACAACTTTATTTATAAGATTATTTTTATACCACTCCCCTCGCCCCCTGCCAAAAGGGTGCTAGGGGTGTCTTACCCTCACGCGGTTTGTCTCCTGATACTAATTGATAAGTGTACCACGTTTGGTGAAATTGCTCCAGTGGTTTAGGAGGAGATGTGTCATATACACACCCACACCCACACACCCACGCACACACATACATCAATTTTTATATATAGTAAGAAGAAGAAGATAATATTTTTATATGTAGTTTTTCGATTAATTTTATATCTCACCCCCTTCGCTCCCCACTTGGATTTGCAAAAAATCCGGAGTAATACTATTCATCTCAGAGACCCTGAAATCTATGGATTCGAAACTGTTTTTAATTATTTCTATATCTCACCCCATCACTTTTCAACTCAGCGACCCCGAAAACTATGAATTCGACACTATTGTCGATTATTATTGTAACTACCACCCCCCTGACCCTCTCCCTTAAGGGCGCTAGGGATGGCTTACCCCCCACAGTGATCGTCTCCCGATAGTAAGTGATTCGTGTACCAAGTTTGGTTGAAATTGCTCCAGTGGTTTAGTTGGAGATGTGTCATTTACACACACACTTCCATTTCTATATATAGTAAGATTTTTACACTCGTTCTTCACCCCCTTTCCATCCCCGCCCAAAGGAGTCCTATGAGTGCCTTACACAACAGTATATTTTTTTCCCAGATATTAAGTCTTATTTGTACCTATTTTGGTTGACAGCTATGCCCAAACGTACATGCATAATCTCACTGCTCTAGAATCCTGGAGCTGACGTTGCCATGGTTACGGCAGTTCATTTCTTTATCCGATTCCTAGAGCAGGGGTAGTGTGGTGCCAATATCTCCGTAACGGTTGGTTTTAGGGCCTTAAAACATGGTTTTCGGGCCCGTAGGGCTTACCGAGTTTTGTTCTTTGCGTCAAGAGGATTAAATTGAGCTTTGTCTCGTCCTTATACGACAAATTCGATATTTTGCCTATAATAGTATAAGAGAAAATGGAGGAAAACCGTTTTTCCTATAAAACCCCCGTCTTTTCAAAGATTTTAAAATGATATGCATATCGAAACCTTCCCCGAGGTCAGTATACTCTAAATATGAAGTTTGGTTGAAATCTATCCAGCCGTTTCGACGTGATGGTGGAACAGACAAACAGACAGACAAACAGACAAACAGAAACAATTTTATTTATATAGATAGAAACACTACATTGGTTGCTAATAAATACAACCAAATTTAGAAACTTTTCTACATACTTCATGAAATGAAATGGCGTATGGCGTTTAGTGCCGGGAGTGTCCGAGGACAAGTTCGGCACGCCAGATGCAGGTCTTTTTATTTGACTCCCATAGGCGACCTTCGCGTCGTGATGAGGATGAAATGATGATGAAGACGACACATACACCCAGCCCCCGTGCCAGCGAAATTAACCAATTATGTTTAAAATTCCCGACCTTGCCGGGAATTGAACTCGGGACCCCTGTGACCAATGGTCAGCACGCTATTTAGCCATGGAGCCGGACTACATACTTCATGACATGTGCAGAGAGACTTTAAGTTTGTCGATCCGGAAATAATAAAATTGGATCACAAATAGTTAATATAATGTATTTTAATATATTTGCAAATAAAGTTTAAATG
Source organism: Anabrus simplex (assembly GCF_040414725.1). Classification (NCBI taxonomy): domain Eukaryota; kingdom Metazoa; phylum Arthropoda; class Insecta; order Orthoptera; family Tettigoniidae; genus Anabrus; species Anabrus simplex. The sequence goes on along the minus strand of NC_090269.1, from coordinate 347,323,737 downwards.
AATCAGAGTTGAAACTTAATAGAGATATATACATGTTATTAAGGGTGTACTCTGCCCGAAGGCAGGTCTGAACCTCCGCAGGGCTGTGCCTGAGCAGGAGTTTACGTACGGTAGGGTAGCCAGTTCTTTTCCGCTCCTCCATTCCCTTACCACCCACCATCAGCGCGTGGCAGCCCATCCAAATCTTGACCACGCCCATTGTTCCTTAACTTCGGTGATCTCATGGGATCCGGTGTTTCAACACGGCTACGGCCGTTGGCTATACATAATTCAAATCTGTTAAGATTAAGTTCTCTTACATAACTTTAGTAAATAATTTTTCCTTTGCACTTCTTCGCTTTTCCTTCAAACAAATCCATGTTACACCAAACCAAAACCAAACCCCATGGCAAAACAGCCCCGAAGGGCCTTGTCCTACCAAGCGACCGCTGATCAGTCCGAAGGCCTGCAGATAATGAGTCATTGTGTTGTCAGCACGACGAATCCTCTCGGCCGTTATTCTGGGCTTTTTGACTGGGGCCGCTATCTTCACCGTCAGATAGCTCCTCAACTGTAATCACGTAGGTTGAGTGGACCTCGAACCAGCCCTCAGATCCAGATAAAATCCCTGACCTGGGCGAGAATCGAACCCGAGGCCTCCGGGTAAGAGGCAGGAGCGCTACCCCTACACCACGGAGCCGGCGTGGTAACACCATTTTTACTAATTCTAAACTGTCTGTAACTATAACCATGCAATAAGGCACGTGGTTTACGTTTCTCCGTTTGAATAAATTCCATAATAGCACGATTAATGAGCAGAAAGAAGCAAACGAACTAAAATCTGAGTACAGTGTGTGACAACTAGAGCAGAACTGAATTGATAAGACGGGTGGAAGAGGGATGGAAAACCCTGGAACGAGCTGGCACTCTTCCCAAATATTTTGTGTCCGCAATCGAGACTGTTAGTGAGGTGTCCGCAATCAACACAGCACCGTCTAAATACCTCATGTTTTATGGAACATTTTAAAATAGAATTTTCTTTTTTAACCCTGCCAGTATCCTGCGCTGTTTTCGTCTTGCATGTGCTCCTGAGGAATGACTTGTCATAATATATTATTCTTCCTCGAAGTCTGTCATCGTTCCCGAATTCACAACATCCGCCCGCTGCAGCGTCCATAAATCTCAGCCTCTTGTCTGCACTTCTGTGCAGGTGACGCTCTCGCAAATTCCAGCGCTACTCTGTTTATGCCACGTTTATTTTCGCATCGAACACCGAGATTCCTAACTATTACATACTGCTGACACGGACAGGCATTCTGATGCAGCTTTAACACACATAATCCTTATTGCATTGCTAATAAACACATTAAGTTGCAAGAACAATTTGTAAAGGAAACGGGTAGGACAAGAAATGTAACCTTCTTCTTCTTTATCTGTTTACCCTCCAGGGTCGGTTTTTCTCTCGGACCCAGCGAGGGATCCCACCTCTACCGCCTCAAGGGCAGTGTGCTGGAGCTTCAGACTCTGGGTCCTGGATACAACTAGGGAGGATGACCAGTACTTCGCCCAGGCGACCTCACGTGCTTTGCTGAACAGGAGCCTTGCTGGGGTATGGGGAGATGGGAAGGGATAGACAAGGAAGAGGAAAGGAAACGGCCGTGGCCTTAAGTTAGTACCATCCCGGCATTTGCCAGGAGGAGGAAGTGGGAAACCACGGAAAACCACTTCCAGGATGGCGGAGGTGGGAATCGAACCCAGCTCTACTCAGTTGACCTCCCGAGGCTGAGTGGTCCCCGTTCCAGCCCTCGTACAACTTTTCAAATTTCGTGGCAGAGCCGGAAATCGAACCCGGGCCTCCGGGGGTGGCAGCTAATCATACTAACCACTACACCACAGAGGCGGACTAGAAACGTTACCACTAGTTATATTTAACCCCATTTGTCCCTGTCATAGATGTAAACGATTTCACGACTTGGTGGTCACTTTCTTGACGATTATTATTATTATTATTATTATTATTATTATTATTATTATTATTATTATTATTATTATTATTATTATTATTATTATACGTGAATGGTCCCTTTCGGAATACACGAAGCTTTATTTATGATTTCGTTTGCGGAGGATCCAGGATGCTTTCATCTGTTGACTAAAGATCTTCTTCCTTTCTTCCATCCACTTGGTACCTGCTCTTTTTGCTACTTCATTCTCTGGAGTAACTTCCCATTTGCCAATTTTCAATATATATATCGATTCAAAATATCTTCAGGTTGAATTTGTGCGTTCTTCATGTCCGCTTTTGTTTATTGTATCCAAGGAAAATTCTTCAGTTTATCAACTCTTTCCAGAACTTGGTGGGTTAATCTGGTTTCTGGAAGCCTTTTAACATGTCCATAAAATTTTAGCCTTTTTTTCCCTGAGGTCTGCAGCAATATTAGATCATTTTTCTGTGGATTTCCGGGTTTGGAGGCGGTACCCTTCTCCCGTGTGTCTTGGTCCTAAAATTTTCCTCAGGACTTTTCGCTCTTCTTTTAGGATATTTCCCAGCTTGCCCTTTCTATGAAGCGTTAGAGTTTCCCCTGCATATAAAGCCTCAGGTTTGATTACAGTATTGTAATGAAATGGCGTATGGCTTTTAGTGCCGGGATATCCCAGGACGGGATCGGCTCGCCAGGTGCAGATCTTTCTATTTGACTCCCGTAGGCAACCTGCGTGTCATGATGAGGATGAAATGATGATGAAAACAACACATACACCCAGCCCCTGTGCTACTGGAATTAACCAATTAAGGTTAAAATCCCCGACCCGGCCGGGAATTGAACCCGGGACCCTCTGGACCGAAGGCCAGTACGCTGACCATTCAGCCAACGTGTCGGACACAGTATTGTAATGTTTAATCTTAACGTGGAGTGACATTATTATTATTATTATTATTATTATTATTATTATTATTATTATTATTATTATTATTATTATCATCATAGCATCATCAGTGATAACACTTGGGGCCACAAGATCTCCCTTAAGTCACAACAACAGTGGTGCAGTGAAAGAGTACCTGAAATAAACAATAATTATTTACCTCTTGTACCATGAGGTGTCGAGGATACTCCTATCTCCGGTAATGGCAACGGCCTCTCGTACAGAGAATTCCCTCTCCTGCAGTGCTTCCTTAATTCCCTCCTCCCATGTCTTCCGTGGTCTTCCTCGAGCCTTCCTTCCTTTCACTCTCACCTCCCTCATTAACCTTGGGAAGCGGTCTGTCGGTCGACATTCGGTGGACGTGGCCATCTATCTCAATTGATATTCTTGGATGGTTTTCTCTAGTGGCTTCATATTCCTTACTTTCCGGATGGCTGTATGCCGGATCCTGTCTCTCCTCGTTTTGTCCTCTACTTTCCGGAGATATCTCATCTCTGCCACTTGGATTCTGCTCCTGGTTCTTTCTGTTAGCGATAAATAATAATGAAAAGCACAAAATACTCAAGCAACATTGGGCGTGATAACTAGTTGGTAGAGTGATCACACACACGCACAATCAAGGGAGCACGGTGACAGCATCTCCCTTTCACCATCCAAGCCCTAAGTCCAATATTAAAAATTCAATTGGCATGGCCTCACAATAATTCCCCATCGGTGTCTCGCCTGATCAGTGGCTGTGTTCACTGTATCTCACAGAGACAGTACACAGAAAAGCAAACACACACACAAGAAGGTAAATTATACACGTCGGCTTTCTGACCCCAACATGGCAGGTTCGATCCTGTCTCAGTCAGGTGGTATTTGAAGGTGCTCAAATACGTCAGCCTCGTGTCGGTAGATTTACTGGCACGTAAAAGAACTCCTGCGGGACTAAATTCCGGCACCCTCGGCGTCACCGAAAACCGTAAAAATAGTTAGAGGGACGTAAAGCCAATAACATTACTATTAATTATACACATAGTGATATTAGTAAATAGCTGTACTTTAAGCTCTAGGAGAAGTAGGTATTTTAAAAAGAATACACGAGGGAAATGGGAACACTTACAGGAGAGGCTGAGGATATCTACGAACATCGGGTGCCTTACTGCCAACACCTCTTTAAAAGCCCGGGCTGAGTGGCTCAGGCGGTTGTGGCGCTGGCCTTCTGACCCCAAACTGGCAGGTTCAATTCTGCTTCAGTCCGGTGGTTACTGAAGGTGGTCAAAAACGTCAGCATCGCATTGGTAGATATACTGGCACGTAAAAGTACTTCTGATGGACAAAATTCCGATACCTCGGCGCGTCCGAAAGACGTCCAATTATTCAGTGGGACGTACAATATTATAATATTATCTCTTTGAAAGCCGACAATTTTAAGCGACGGCGGGATGATACGTAACAGTCAATGTCTATGAAATCACCGAAGGTGAATATAATGTCATTTACACTGAACGTTTTCGTTTTCTCTATGTATTTCTGATTAAGTGTTTATCTCTGGATTCAGGAAGCCAAATGGACTGCATTGCGATTGACCTATCTAAGGCATTTGATAGGGTAGATCATGGAAGACTATTGGTAAAAATGAGTGCTATTGGACTAGAAAGAAGAGTGACTGAATGGGTGGCTATATTTCTAGAAAATAGAACTCAGAGAATTAGAGTAGGTGAAGCTTCTGACCCTGTAATAATTAATAGGGAATTCCTCAAGGCATTATTATTGGACCTTTATGTTTTCTTACATATATCAATGAAATGTGTAAAGATGTGGAATTAGAGATAAGGCTCTTTGCAGATGATGCTATTCTGTACAGAGTAATAAATAAGTTACAAGATTGTGAGCGGCTGCAGGGTGACCTCAATAGTGTTGTGAGATGGACGGTGGGCAATGGTATGATGATAAACGGGGTTAAGAGTCAGGTTGCGAGTTTCACAAATAGGAAAAGTCCTCTCAGTTTTAATTACTGCGTTGATGGGGTGAAAGTTCCTTTTAAGGATCATTGTAAGTACCTAGGTGTTAATATAAGAAAAGACCTTCATTGGGGTAATCACATAAATATGATTGTTAATAAAGGTACAGATCTCTGCACATGGTTATGAGGGTATTTAGGGGTTGTAGTAAGGATGTTAAGAAGAGGGCGTATAAGTCTCTGGTAAGACCCCAACTAGAGTATGGTTCCAGTGTATGGGACCCTCACCAGGATTGCTTGATTCAAGAACTGGAAAAAATCCAAAGAAAAGCAGCTCGATTTGATCTGGGTGATTTCCGACAAAAGAGTAGCGTTACAAAAAAGTTGCAAAGTTTGCGTTGTGAAGACTTGGGAGAAAGGAGACGAGCTGCTCGATTTTAAGTGGTATGTTCCGAGCTGTCAGTGGACAGATGGCGTGGGAGGACATCAGTAGACGAGTAAGTTTGAGTGGTGTCTTTAAAAGTAGGAAAGATCACAATATGAAGATAAAGTTGGAATTCAAGAGGACAAATTGGGGCAAATATTCGTTTATAGGAAGGGGAGTTAGGGATTGAAATAACTTACCAAGGGAAATGTTCAATATTTTTCCAATTTCTTTGCGATTATTTAAGAAAAGGCTAGGAAAACAACAGATAGGGAATCTGCCACCTGGGCGACTGCCCTAAATGCAGATCAGTAGTGATTGATGATGATTCTAGGAATGGAGGTTCGAACTCGACAGCAGCAGTGGCACTTTGCAAAGTAGAAGAAGAGTCCGTTCGGCACTCAATGTTGCACGATGTCGACAAATAAAATTTCTCTGGACGCACATTCCTCATTGTCTAAATAATATCGGCAATATATTTGTTGAGGTAACATATTTATTTTATTAAAGGTATACAAGTACATGTTAATATCCGCGCAAGAAAAACCCATCGCAAATGCGCCATGTTGGTCCATTAATAACCGGTGTAATCGCTTCGCTACGGAATTCTACATTGTATACTGGTATCGATGTAAATTACTGTACATGAAGTGAATAAGATTTTATTAAATTGCACGTCTATTGGCGTTATCCGAGAAACAGCATACGGAGGTCCACAGACATTGTTTCCAATGTAAAGTGCGAGTTGCGGAGTTGTGATGATAACAGCAGGTCCCACCGGGCGAGTTGGCCGTGCAACGTATCGTACAGTTGCCGGATGTCAGCTTGTGGGATAGAGTTCTATGCCTGTTACACTCGGTCGGTCAATACAGGGACGGTTAATATCGATTGTGGATGACGCTGGAGTTGTCATCCAATGGTCTCCCATACGTGCTAGATTGGGGACAGATCGGGGATCCAGCAGGCCAAGGCCACATGTCGACACTCTGTAGAGTACGTTGGGTTACAACAGCTGCATGGGGGCGTGCATTATCCTGTAGGAAAACACCCTCGGGATTGCTGTTCATGAATAGCAGTACAACAGTTCGAATAACCAGACGGGCGTACACATCTGCAGTCAGGGTGAGTAGGAAAACCACGAGAGTGCTCCTGCTGTCATAGGAACTTGCTCCCCAGAGCAAAACTCCCGCTGTAGTGCAACCGCTCACCTCCTGAGTCCCAGACTAGCCTTAATCTCAGGGGTGATCGGTTCGTAATAGATGTTAAAAATTTTAATCAATAAAAATAAATAAAAAATATAGGCGCACAAATGAACTCGGGGATGAACGGGGCATGCAAATAAGGTAGGGGGACGGCTCATTCATAGATACTAATTGTAGGACTCCACAATAGGACTGGGAAGTGACAACTTAAATTCCATGGGCATACTGGACTAACTACAATAAAAAGATATGACAACTCTTTCCTATTGAAATTTGCAATAAGGAGCAATTTATTAACTTAATTCGCTGACTGAAAGTGATGACAATTTTTAAACTTAGACATTTCTATCCTGAAAAAGAATACATAAATTTGGATTCACGTCACTACGCTTGTAGTGTGAAATATTTGGTGAATTCGCCCCATTGGTCACCGGGGATCGAATCCACGTCCGTATGAGTGGACATTTCACCGCTGGAAACCTTCTTTCGGAGACGTGGGCATGAGAGTAAGCTATTTACCGTCATCTCTACGTTCCGTTGGATATGAGTCACTTACCGGGTAATTACATTCTAGTAGGCCGGATTCCCACTGTGGAAATGTTATCGTATCTAAAACGGGAACTAATTGTACGGACGAACTCTAGCCTAATATAACCAGATTTACAAACATGCCAGAGGTAGCTCGTCAATTCAAAGCTTATCTCAATACTTACATTTGTCAATACGACAAGACGTACGAAAAGGTTCCTTATTATACTCGCACAATTAAGACATGTGTCGTCCGTGGGTTATTTCGCACATACTGCCAACCATCTCCCATGTGGAAAACCAACATTTGGTTCCGACCAATTCGACACATGACTGTCCCTATCGTATCTTCCTATGCTTATTATATAATTATCATTATTTATCTGATCATTATCATATATTGTGATTACCATTAATTATTTTATTATTATAATTTATTTCAGTTATCATCCTATATTTGATTATTATCATTTATCATTCGGGATGATTATATGCTAACCTTTGCCGACGTTTCAAACGAAGGGTCGTTTTTCCTCTTAATTAATCCGCATGAATTAATGATCAGTTTCATAATAAATTATTATCAATATTATTATTAATATAAATATTATTATTGGAGATTATCGTATTCGTAAAACTGAATCATCGTCCATTAAATATTTTAATTTCCTTTCATCTTTATTATTATTCTCAGAAATAATTTCGAAAGTTCTTCTTCTTCTTCTTCTTCTTCAACTTTTGATTATTATTATTATTATTATTATTATTATTATTATTATTATTATTATTATTATTATTATTTATTACTATTTTCATCAGTGGAGATTATCATGGTTGTATCACTTATTCATCGTTGATTTAATATTTTAATTTTATTTCACCATTATTATTATTCTCAGAAATAATCTAATAAATTCTTCCAATAAATTATTCCTCTTCAAATTATTATTATAACTTAATTTCACATGTCACACTGCCGTTAGCTATATTTATGTTTAATGCATAAGCTTTTACAATTTCGGTCTAGTTTGGCACTAAGCAATCAATTAAGACAAGATTTACTTCGATTATTATTATTATGAAAGTTTTATATTGTAATTTCCACTCTTTAGTATTTAGTCGCATATGTTATATCCCATTATGAACCACCAAGATCCAACTTGCATCGGTCAGGACCCCACGGTATTCGGAAACGCAACCTTCATTTTCGTACTGCCGTTCATTTTATGGGAACACCGTTTCTTTCCAAGACAAATCTCAAATCCCATGGCAACACGCGTCTGGGAAAATTACACCCAATACCTGCGATTGTTAAACTATCCCTTCCTTTTCATTTGAAGTCCATTTATTCCACTGGAACTCTTCAAACATTTAATTCACTAATTAATCCTCGGTGCGTGGATTCCGACACTCATAACACCGGAATTGGCATATTATATCGTCTTAGGGCTCGAGATTTATCTATTTCAACATCAAAAACAGTATGGTTCATTTTTTACCTCATGCCGGATTTTTGTCTCGCACGAATTCCAACATCAAAATGGGCTCAAACCACTCTGGGCTTTCAACATATCGTAACCATCCTTTACACGTGCCTCTATCGCTTCTAAACAAATTTTTATGATTATTATTGAGTCTGGGCTTTCAACATACCGTGACCATCCTATACATGTGCATCTATCGCTTCTAAACTACTTTTTATGATTATTATAGAGTCCAAAAACGTGAAATCAACCATTTATGTTAAAAATCAAATTTACTGCTCGAATTAAAGTCTTTTACGCCACATGTTATCTCCTCATTGATTATTACCTTCACCAGCGAATTCTCAAAGCATTATTATTATTATTATTATTATTATTATTATTATTATTATTATTATTATTATTATTATTATTATTATACTTTAACTTGCGGACTTACAAAGCATTATCCTTATTATCATTTCTCATGACCTTCCGTACGCAAACACATAATTTACACACCCTGGCACTTTCATATATCTGGATGTCTGGTACAAGTTGAGAAATCAAAATAACTGGGTTAGCATAAAAGAAAAATGTGACACTTGAAATGAGCTTCAATCAAAGTATTTACAAACAGCATGTATTAATTGAAAGATATAACCCATATTCACATTATATACAACAAACAAATAATCAATTAATTAGTCTAACCCATAATTATGTTAATGTAAATTAGTTCGTCCGTCTATCTTAAACAAATCATGGATTCGGGAAGCGATCCATGCGTTACGTTAAGTAACCAGGATTAATTTACACTTATCCCCGTCTTATCGCGATAACATCCCAAAATATATCAACTTTGTGTACTCATTCCTGTGTAGAATTCCATTGTCTCGTGGCGGCTGAGAAGCTTCATGGCCCCATATTGGTTTACTCGTTCATCTTGCGGAACTTTGTAACACTAACAAAAGAAAACTCCTGGGCGATTACCCATTATTAATAAATTATGAATTTACAAAGATTTATACAATAAAACACTTATAGGTGCCTAAAGACCCATTATGTTTCACAATTCTTTTCTTCACTTGTACCCGAACCGCAAGCCGTGACACTTTACGACGATGTGTCTCTTTATTCGACCCGGCGCGTATCGCGGTAGTCAACCGGCACTTCCTGACATATTCCCAGGCCAGCTAGTGATCGCCACGCTCCTACAGTTCCCTGCTCTAGAAAAATGTTTCACCATCTATCTTGAACTTATTATACTTCAGGCTCCACACACTGCTTTCATAAAGTACAATGGGCGTTCCATTAATTATTTATTTTCACTCACATGAAACCTTTACTGATTATTAACACTCGGTACTATGAATAATCTCACTGTTCGTCTTCACCTTCATAACGACTCACGTACTTTCAGCTCTAACTGACTTATAATGCGTCCCGCGGTACTGACTTGCAGTGTCAACGTGTCAGAGTATCAAACTATTTCAAACGACTGTGTCTGTGCGGTTCCACTCCTAGTATTTATGGACGATATGGTTTCTCGCGTGGGTCATCCGCGGTCACACCAGAGGGAGGGGGGTTGGTTATCCTAAATCGGCACATCCAGGTGAATTTGGATCTCTTATTTTATCCCACTTAATAAACTGGCGATACACATTCACGCGTCGTATTCTGATCTCATATCGTTCGGAGGCCACGAAGATATTACTTGATTTCTGTCTTCCAATTTTTCGCGCGCTAAGTTGGCGTCTATACTGGTGTGATCTTTCTGACCAATAGCGATGCGCGTGGGTCTATTCCTAGAATTCTATATCATCAAACATACAATTAATCAACATGGGGATGATATCTAAGAATCCTATCTGTTCAATTTGGCGGTTGAAATATTTTAATTATTATTATCTGAGAAGATAACTGGTGTTCATATTGTATTCTGTCATACTGGTGCATCCTTGAGCCCTTCAGAAATGTTATCATTGGCTGAAACTGCAGCGGTTAGTTTAAATATCTCCCCTTGGAAACTTGACAACAATATGCCTGGAGGCACGGGAAACTTTATTGCGACATTCTCTCCGTATTGGTGATGCACTGGTTGCACCCTTGTTCAGGAATAAACACTCCCTCACTTCCTCGTAGCAATCGGCGCTGTTGTTCTGAGTGCTCGATTTAATCCTCTTAGGTTTCGACAAGGAAATACATCACCCATTATGACAGGCTTAAAACTTGGTGACAGATTGTCGCGAGCACGCCTGACAATGTTGAAATCTTTCCGTCCACACAAGACTGACATTGTGTATAATTCAATATTCTCATCTGCCTGAATTTATTTTATAATATCAAATTATGATACCTATGGTCCATCTCATCCGGGTACAGTAGGTCCAGTGTGTCGAAGCCGCAGACGGGTGGAATGCAGGCTCTCGTCTGGCCTCCTTCTAACCAACGCACGGCCATCACTGGCACCAAGGCAGAACCGGTTTTCATAGGGAAACACAACGGCCTCCACTCCATCCTCCAGTAAGCTCTCTTGACACCACTAAAGTCGCAGATGGTGGTGGTTTGGGTAAGTGGATTGCACGCCACTGGGTGTCTGGCTCGGAGCTGTTCTTCAAGTAACCGATTTCGAACAGTTTGTTGCGTCACTGTGGTGCCAACTGCCGCTCGAATTGCTGCTGCAGACGCAGTCTGCTGCCCACGGCCATACGCCGAATACGGTGGTCTTCTCTCTCGGTGGTGCCACGGGGACGTCCGGAGCTCGGTCTTTTTACGAGCATACCTTCTCGTGACCACTGTTGCCAGCACGCATGCACAATGGAGACATTCCTGCCAAGCCGTTCTGCAATAGCACGGAAGAAAAATCCACCTTCATTAGCCTCATTATACGGCCTCGTTCAACCGCTGTGAACTGTTGATACTGCTCTCTTCGTCGTCGAAAATGCATTCTTGTCCCACTCATAGCCACTCCGTCCAATTTCACAGGTAACTAACGCTCTCGCACAGTACAGCCCGTATTTAAACAAACCTGATGTGCAACGTCATGGGGCCGCTACTAGCGCCACGCTAATATGATTTGCGGGAAATTTGAATCAACGTCACCTTCAAGACGTATAAACACGCCTACAAACGCCAGTGCAGTACGAGCTCAGTTACCATGTGCAAAAAGTATGATGTTCCACTTTTCAGGTAGACTGTGTGTAAATTTTAGGGTGACCATTATTGTTGACTGCCGGCCCCGTGGTATAGGGGTAGCGTGCCTGCCTCTTACCCGGAGGCTAGGTCAAGGATTTTTACCTGGACCTAAGGGCTGGTTCGAGGTCCACTCAGCCTACGTGATTAGAATTGAGTAGCTAGCTGACGGTGAGATAGCGGTCCCGGTCTAGAAAGCCAAGGAAACGGCCGTAGTGCCATGGGGGTTTCTACTATTGTTGAGTTTTAGGCAACGAAGTATGTGCGACCGGAGAAATTATTATTATTATTACTAGCAAATCTACCCACGCTTCGCTACGGTATTCTACGTTGTATACGGATATCGAAGTAAATTAGTGTACATGAAGTGAATAAGATTTTTAAATTGCATGTCTCTTGGTGTTATCCGAGAAAAAGCATAGGGAGGTCCATAAACGTTGTTTCCAATGTAAAGTGCGAGTTGCGGAGTTGTGATGATAACGGCAGGGACCACGGGCGAGTAGGCGGTGCGGTTAGGGGCGCGCAGCTGCGAGTTTGCATCCGGGAGATAGTGAGTTCGAACCCCACTGACCGCAGCCCTGAAGATGATTTTTCGTGGATTCCCATTTTCACACCAGGTAAATGGTGGGGCTGTACCTTAATTAAGGCCACGGTCGCTTCCTTCCCATTCCTAGGCCTTTCCTTCCCCATGGTCGCCATAAGACCTATCTGTGTCGGTGCGATGTAAAGCAAAAAAACAAAAAACGGCAGGTCCACGTGTCTAATGCAATTCACAAAGGAGTTGAGAATTTTCATTTAACGGCAAGCCCCATTGCATACTGGGCGGTCACAATCGATTTGGGGAGTTTTCGTTACAATGGCAGGCCTGATTTACTACCTCCGGACAGATTATAGTCACACCTAGTTGATGATTTTCCATTCTAATAGCAGGGCACTATGCGTAACATCAGTCACGTTTTAGATGGGTAAATTTGTTTATAATGGGGGGTAACCTTGCCTACTGACAAATAGAATCGGGCAAAGGAGTTTTTGAAAAACTGCACAATCCTTTGCCTTCTGCTAGTCAAATTGAGACGGGAATTATTTATTACAAAGGTACACAGGGTTTGGAGGAGGACCCCAGCCCTACTGCCAGTCAAAGTCGATGTGGGGAGTACTGATCCTAATAGCAGACGCCCTCCAGCTCACAGTCACTATCGATTTATAAAGTATTAATTACAATGGCAGACATACCCTTTCTAGGTCGCTGCAAATCGACTTCAATGTATAAAGATCGATCGAACAGTGAATTACTTTTCAGATGCTAATGTGACAGCGTCAAACATAGAATTTAGCTCACATATGGCTACTGGGTGGGCCAATATTCGTGTAGAATTTGATGATCCTATATTTCCTGTAAGTGATACAAACCATCAATTATACGTGTACAAAGTACAAAATATAGGTTCAATCCAGAAATAGAGCCAAATTTAACGTATACGAGAGATAGAGATACGACAAATAGCCACAGGTCCAAAGTTGTAAATCACTCCAAATTGAACAGAGTGTGTGCCATCCGTTTTGTGATGCGACTTACCGTGTAACCACTAAATACCTCCAAAGGAAGGTCTGCACCGTCATTAAAATTGCCTCCATATTTTGGGGGTAAAGAATAAAAATTTTAAACATCCGTCGGTTATAGGGTAAAAGCTGTAATTTTGCCAAATGTCAGTTTTCTAAGCTCGTCGGGCAGATATGGGGGAGGGGGTTAACCATGAATCGTATAGGTTATCGTTTGGGATAACTATATCCGATTGCGTTCTTATGAAAATTTGAAACTTCCAGCGTATCCCCCTCAGAGAATTTTGAGAATTTTCGACTTTTATAGGGATTCAGATGTCATCAGCTTGTCTAGCACTTTTTAAGTTTCTAAGATGCCTGGAAGTGTCTCATATATTCACGTCTATTTTCATTTTTATACGTTATATATAATACGGTATATATAGATTGCTCCAAACTGACTTCCATTTACTAATATGGATTATATTTCACCCCCTTCACTCGTGGTTCTAGGGGCGCCTTACACCCACAGTGTATTTTCTAGGTAGTAAGTCATACTTGTAACAATTTTGGTTGATAGCCACGCTGGAACATCCATACGTCCATTATCTCGGTCATTTTGAACAATTTATTTTTTCACCCTTTCTCACCCTCTATGCCAATGAGGGCTGAACTTGGACTTAAAACATCCAGAATGTTACTATTCATCTCAATGACCCAGAAAATTATGGATTCGACACTATTTTCGATTATTTTTATATCTAAATCCCCCTCCCCCCACTCTAAAGGGGGCTAATATATCTAGGGTATTACTATTCATCTCAGCGCTCCCCAAAAGTATGGATTCGACACTGATTTCGATTATTTTTATATCTCATTCCTCCCTCGCCCCCCCCCCTTAAAAAATCGGGACTGTCGCTATTCATCTCAGCGACTCCGGAAACTGTGGATTCGACACTATGTTCGATTGTTTTTATACTTAACCCCCCTGACCCCCCACCCCTAAGGGTGCTACGGGTGGCTTACCCTCACAGTGCTCGTCTCCAGATAGTAAGTCATAAGTGTACCAAGTTTGGTTGAAATTGCTCCAGTGATTTAGGAGGAGATGTGACATTTACATGCACACACACACACACACGCGCGCGCGCGCATGCATACATCCATTTTTATATGTAGTAAGATTATTATTATTATTATTATTATTATTATTATTATTATTATTATTATTATTATTATTATTATTATTATTATTATTATTATTATTATTTGTCGACGTCGTATTAATCTCAGTCACTGCCTAGTCTAGGCGATGAAGGGTGCTTGATTCACACGAAAGAATTTTGTTTCGATTTCCCACCAGAGAGAAGAAAAATTCCTACGCGAGAATTCTACTTCTGGAGCGACACATGGCTCGGAGGTTCACTCAGTGTACACAAAAAATGAGCAACTGGCTAATTCCTGAGGGAAAAATGTAGTCGGACATGGAACAAACGACTCTCTCCCACGTTTACCGAGGTTACGATTATGGGAAACATTTACTTTCCATTCCTCCAAGGGCCTCCATGGCTTGTATGGAGATAACTTTCTTTTGCTATTAATCTCAATGGACTGCTGATCATAGTTCCTTTACCGCTGATGGACGTGTGCTATTTCAGAGAACTTTACCCTGCTGAGAAGGAATGAAAACCTACAACCTGTTTTCCAGTCTTTGACCGGGTCAGGGATGGAATGAATGAAGCAGATGGGGTCGCCACTCCCAAAGTGATTTATTAATGAATGATAGATGCTACGAAATGAGAATGGAGAGTGTTGCTGGAATGAAAGATGACAGGGAAAACCGGAGTACCCGGAGAAAAACCTGTCCCGCCTCCGCTTTGTCCAGCACAAATCTCACATGGAACGACCGGGATTTGAACCACGGTATCCAGCGGTGAGAGACCGACGCGCTGCCGTCTGAGCCACGGAGGCTCCTGAGAAGGAATACAGCCAAGAAATACTGTTATTAACAAGAATTCATTACCTGAAATACGTTTTTGGTATGAGTGGAAGTACGATGTTAGCCTCCGTCACTCAGGCTGCAGCGCGCCAGGCTCTCACCACTAGGTTTAGTAGTTCAAATCCCGGTCACTCCATGTGAGATTTGTTCTGGACAAAGCGGAGGCGCGACAGGCTTATTTCCGGGTACTCCGATTTTCCCTGCTATCTTTCATTCCAGAAACACTCTCCAATGTAATTTCATTTCATCCGTCAGTTATTAGTCATTGCCCCAGAGGAGTGCGGCAGGCTTCGGCAGCTGGCTTAATTCTTATCCTCGCCGCTAGAGGATGCTTCAATAATTTCATTCCTGATCCAGCCAAATGACTGGAAAGACGCTGTGAACTTCCGTTTCCAGTGAAAATACTGTTAAACATCCCAAGATAATTGTTGTTGCTCTCACGGATGTATTTTGTAAAAATCGATAATATTACTTAACGTGAGGGATTGTGACATGTTCGTCAACTAATCTGTATAATATGTGAAGTCTAATAACCTTCTACCATACTTGTGGACGACTTTGTAAATGAAATGGGATTATATTGTATGTGGCTTGGATATTTGATTCCGTCCCAGAATTTGCCTGGAGCTGAAGTTGTTGTACACGGAAAAACATTTGTAGTATAACTGAGGGTGGGATTCGCATCTAATTTATATTACCTGTTAGAAAGTTGTTGTGAGAGTAAATTTGAATATGTTATTTCATCCGAAGAAACGCAGTTAGATTGAGGTATTTCTCATCCTTCACTACAATTAATTCTGAATGGATCTAAGTGTTCTAAAAGCAGTGTTTTAAAAATTTAACATCTCATGCGAAACAAAGCGGAAGTGGGGCGGGCATTTTTTAGAGTATTCCGGTTTTCCCTGCCATCTTTCATTCCAGCGATACTCTCCAATGTACAACCTGTGACAATAAAGTTCAGTGAATGCAGAACGGTCGATCCGACAACACGGGCGACACACAACGTTGCATCTACGTAGCAGCAGGTTTTGACCACCTGCTCCCAACGTTGTTCAGTTGAGCATCGTGTGTGTGCCATGTAAGACGTGTATGACACAGTGCGTGGTTAGTGCGTTGGTTCTGAACTGCGAACAGGAACATGAAGAACCAAAAGAACAATGTAGAGTTTTGCTTTAAGCTTGGCAAGACACCGAAGGAAACGCATGGGATGCTGGTACGTTTTAATGGAGGTCAAGTACTGTCCTTGAAGTATGTGTACGAGTGGTTTGCCCGTTTTCGAGGAGGCCGGGAAAGTGTTTCTGGTAACCCCCGTAGCGGAAGACCAGCGACCGACGTCAGTGACGAAAACATTGAGAAGGCGAGGACATTAATCACGAACGATCGGCGATTAACTGTGCGCATGGTAGCGGATTAACAGCACATTAACCATGAATCCATGCGAAAAATCGTTATCCAGAAGTTGGGAAGAGGGAAACGTGTCCTCGTCTTGTGCCACATCACTTGACTGACGATCAGAAGCAGGCACGTTTAGAGGCTTCACAGGATTTTGTCGAAAAGGAGGATACGACACCAAATTTCTTGAACTGTATTGTCACTGAGGATGAAAACTGGTGTCTCAGGTACGAGCCTGAAACGAAACGGCAAAGCATGGAATGGCGTCCTCCGGGATCCCCTCGTCTGAAAGAGGTGAGAACCGAAAAATCACGCACCAAACTCGCTTTGAAAGGAAAGAGATTTGGTGATATTCCTGATATCCTACGAAACGTGACGAGGGTTTTGAACACCATCCCTTAGGACGCCTTCTTGCAAAGTTTCCACGACATGTATCGCCGATCTCAGCAGTGCATAGTTAGACTATGGGAGGGGACTATTTCGAAGGACAGTAAGATCACTGTCGTGCATTGTTCATCTATGTTGATAGTACAGGACTATTCACTTTATTGTCACAGGCTGTAATTTCATTTCATCTGTCGTATAAAATAATTGTTGAATGCCGGTATAATATATTTTTATTATATATTTTTAAAATGGGTACACGAAGGAACTGTTCTCTCTCACTAGGTTTATGAACAGTATTTAACTTAGATTAGATAACTTACATTAGATAACAGCACACTTTCCAATTTTGCATTTATTATATCATCCAATTAACTTTTTGCTCGCTTTAGATCATCCTCAGTTTGTTTTACAATTTCCAGTGCCTTGCAAAGTGTGAAACAATGATGTCATAACATACCGAGAGCATTCTAGCAGTAAATGTAGTCGGGAGAATACCGATGAAGACATTTTCAACTTCTTAGTGAGATCAGATCCCGTAATTACAAGCAAGCATATGATACAAGAAAAATATCAGCTTCTAGAAGCTGTGTCGGCCCCCGTGGTGTAGGGGTAGCGTGCCTGCCTTTTACCCGGAGGCTCCGGGTTCGATTCCCGGCCAGGACAGGGATTTTTACCTGGACCTGAGGGCTGGTTCGAGGTCCACTCAGCCTACGTGATTAGAATTGAGGAGCTATCTGACGGTGAGATAGCGGCCCCGGTCTAGAAAGCCAAGAATAACGGCTGAGAGGATTCGTCGTGATGACCACATGACACCTCGTAATCTGCAGGCCTTCGGGCTGAGCAGCGGTCGCTTGGTAGGAAAAGGCCCTTCAAGGGCTGTAGTGCCATGGGGTTTGGTTTGGTTTGGTTCTAGAGGCTGTACTAGGCTTTAAAAAAATCCCTAAATATAAGCTCACACAGTGTTAGCCATGACTGATGTCGATGTTGATGATGATGTAAATGATGGCATGGGATTTGAAGATGAGGTTTAAGAATTTAACAGTTCACTGCATGCACATGTCATCTGCACAAAACTTATAGGTCTACTTTATTCAGATTAATATCTTAATTGGTGAGGAAAGCAACGGGAAACCACCTCATTCCTCATTTCCCTAGTACGCCTCTTCAGTGACGCTTAGGCTATTTATGGCAGCTGTTGGTGGAGCTGCAGAGGATGAAACCAGCCTTCGGGCTGAATACCCAACATACGATGTCTTAATTAATTGACGATAGGTTATGGTGACATAATCTACTCAAATATTATGTATAACTATTCAGTAATTGATTAAATAATTTTTATTCATCGGTAAACAACTAAAAAAATGCCTGTAGGTATATTATTGCAGTATCGTCACAAAAACTCATCTTACCAAATAAATATGTAACATTCTTTCTTTCTTTCTTAGTCCGCTCACCGTCCAGGGCTGATTTCCCCTGGGGCTCAGCGAGAGATCATACCTCTATCGCCCCAAGGGCAGTGTCCTGGAGTGTGAGACATTTGGTCGTGGATAAAACTGTGGAGGAGAACCAGTACCTCACCCAGTCGGCCTCACACACTGTACTGAACAGCGACCTTGTGAGGCATTGGGAGATTGGAAGGGATAAACAAGGAAGAGTGAAGAAAGCGACCGTGGCCATAAGTTAGAAACCGTACCGGCATTTGCCTGGAGAATAATTGGGAAACCACGGAAAAACACTTCGAGGATGACTGAGGTGAGAATCGAAGCCCCTCTACTCAGTTGACTAAACGAGACTGAGTGAAGCCAGTTCTAGTCCTCGTACCACATTCCAAATTTCATGGCAGAGTCGGGAATCGAAGCAGGGCCTCCGGGGTTTGCAGCTAATCACACAAACCACTACACTACAGAGGAGAACAAGAATGCAACTTACAAAACGAATATTGCAGTATTTGTTTTAATGCCAACTTTGAAGGCTTTTTGCCCCACTGTGCGGCGGTTGAAAACAGCTGCACTACTGTAGCTGGAAGTACTTTAAAACGAATTCCATTCCATGTTCCGTCATAATATTGTTCTTCATCTTCAAAATATGCATTCAGTTTATTTTATAGGGAACCTTTAGTGCATATTTCTTACATATTCGCAATCCACAGCTAAACATTAAAATTACTCCTGCCTGATTTCCATTCAATGACCATGGTATGTAGCTCGCCTAGAGGTCACGTTCCTTAAGGCGTCAAGTCTGACACCGTGGTTAGCCAGTTCGAGTCTCGTTGTTTGAAAAAATGCGAATCCCCATTGCCCTACCACTCAAGATGGCGTTGCGAGAATACCTATTGCCCTACTACACAAGATGGCGTCGGGAAAGGCATCTGATTATACAACGAGGCCCTGTGTAGTTAGGCTCCACCATGTGGTTAGGTGTGGTCTCTTATGCAAAATCCTATTGCCCTACTACTCAAGATGGCGTCGCGAGAATCCCATTGCCCTACTACTCAAGATGACGTCGGGAAGGGCATCTAGCCGTAAAAAGTGAGGTTAGGCTCCTCCATGAGGTTAGGCTTGCTCTCTTACACGAATCCACATTACCCTACTACTTAAGATAGCGTCGCGAGAATCCTCAGTGCTCTACTACTCAAGATGTCGTCGGGAAGGGCATCTAGCCGTAAAAGTCAGGTTAGGCTCCTCCATGAGATTAGGCTTGCTCTCTTACGCGACTCCACATTGCCCTACTACTTAAGATGGCGTCGCGAGAATCTCCATTGCCCTACTACTCAAGATGGCGTCGGGAAGGGCATCTAGCCGTTAAGTAAGGTTAATTCCATCCATGATGGCGACTCTCCACGTCGGGAAGGGCATCTGCCCGTAAAACTGAGGTTAGGTCCCTCCAAGATGGCGACTGTGATGTTAGGCATACTCTCTTAGGCAAAATCCACGTTGGGAAGGGCAACTAGCCGTAAAAGTGAGGTTAGACCCTTCCAAGATGGCGTCTGTGATGTCAGACTCGCTCTTACGCAAATCTTTGAATCGGCATAGCCCTGCTACTATACTAGGGGTCAGTGACCTCGGGTCAGATCCCGTATAGTTATACTACTAGGCGTCAATGACCTCGTGGGAAAATGCTGACGCAGTTCCCATTGTCCTGGAACCGGCCCTGCCCTTCTGCTCACTCAGCAGTGTCCATATGGAGTAAGGGCATATGACGATGCTGTTGATGGTGATTCGTCCGTGGAATGGAGACTTAGGCCTAAAGCTTTGTGCAGATCTCTTGGTGTTATTCGACAGGTGTAGACTACGTGCCGGCACCGGATTTCGCCCTCTCCTTGCCTCATTAACATCATCCTACATTCAGACGTGCAGGTCGCCACGGGCGTCAAGTAGAAAAACCTGCTCCAGACAAGCTGAACCTGTCATCGGACACCCCCCGGCAAGAAAAAGCTATGGTGAATTTTTTTCGACCAGCGGGAGTCAAACCGGTTCATCACGATGACAGACCATTATAGACTCGAAGCGTTAACGACATGGCCACCAAGTCGGCTAAGTCGTACGATGCCGTCAACTAAAAGATCTCTCATGACACATTTGTAGTTTACGCGACAAAATTAAAGAAATTCTCAACTTTAGTCACCCGACAGGATTTCTGTTCCTCTGCCATCCCATAGATTAAAACGGAGCGTCGAAACTGAGACGCAGGCAAACCTAAATTGTGTCAAATTAAGATGTTAACAACACGGTGCATAAAGGCATACGATTCTTCTTCTTCGTCTTCTTCTTCTTCTCTTTTTTTTTTCTTTGCTAGGGGCTTGACGTCTTATGGCGGCGATGGGATAGGAAAGGCCTAGGAGTTGGAAGGAAGCGGCCGTGGCCTTAATTAAGGTACAGCCCCAGCATTTGCCTGGTGTGAAAATGGGAAACCACGGAAAACCATCTTCAGGGCTGCCGATAGTGGGATTCGAACCTACTATCTCCCGGATGCAAGCTCACAGCCGCGCGCCTCTACGCGCGCGGCCAACTTGCCCGGTCTTCTTCTTCTTATTATTACTATTATTATTACCGACATTGCATGTAAGTGATCCATTTAAACACTTTCATTAAACGTATAAGATTCTGGAAATATCCTCAGAACAGCATTAACGACAATATCGTTCCTCTCTGATGGAATGACTTGCTCCACCACTTTTGTCTTTGTTTCTCATTCGGAAGGACGTATTAGTGCAAGTTTATTTTCACATCGAGCAAGTTTACGACTTGACATATCCATAGAATCCCGTTGACACTTGCAGCTTCATGTAAAAGTTCCGTTATCTGTGTAGAACACACCCAGTTGATTCGTGTTCAATTTTCTGCACTGCCATCAATTCATGTGAGTTTCGAAGATCAGAAAAAATGAATTAACGGGGGAATTGGGGGTATTTCCCACTCGAAAACAGTAAATAAATACTGTTATTTACTGGATGCTAAATATCTACCTCGGCCACTGATCTTGAGAATGACTAACAAATTATCTCCAAAATTAATTATCTTAATAATAATAATAATAATAATAATAATAATAATAATAATAATAATAATAATAATAATAATCCACCACTGTGGTGTAGTGTTTTGTGTGATTGGCTGCCACCCCCGGAGGCTCGGGTTCGTTTACGGGCTCTGGCGCAAAATTCCAAAAGTGGTACGAGGGCTAGAACGGGCTCCACTCAGCCTCGGGAGGTCAAATGAGTAGAGGGGTTTCAATTCCCCCCCCCCCCACAGCCACCCACCAAGTGGTTTTCCGTGGATTTCCAATTCTCCTCCAGGCAAGTGCCTGGTTGGTACCTAACATAAGTCTACGGCCGCTTCCTTCTTTCATCCTTATATATCCCCTCCAATCTTCCCATCCCCCACGTGACCCCTGTTGAACATAGCAGATGGGAGTCCCTGGGCGAGGTACTTGTCCTCCTCCCCAGTTTTAACCATCCAACCCAAAGTTTCACGCTCCAAGACACAGCCCTTGAGGCGGTAGAGGTGGGATACTTCGCTGAGTCCTAGGGAGAAACCAATCGTGGAGGGTAAACAGATTAAGAAAGAAATAATAATAATAAAAATAATAACATCGAGCGAGTAGCTGCGGAGTTTGTGTCACGTACCTGTCAGCTTGCATTCGAAAGATAGTGGGTTCAAACCCCTGTGTCCACACATCTGAAGATGGTTTTCCACGCTTTCACATTTTCACTCCAGGCAAATGTTGGGGCTGTACCTTAATTAAGGCCACGGCCACTTCCTTCCAGCTCCCAGCCCTTTCCTAACACTTCGTCACCATAAGGCCTGTCTATGTCTGTGCGACGTAGTGCAAATTGTAAAAATAATACTGATGGGCCAAATAATAATAATAATAATAATAATAATAATAATAATAATAATAATAATAATAATAATAATAATAATAATCACATTACAATCACTAAACAGCTCGTTGGTTCTAACTACGTTATAAAGCTTATAATGAAAATGTACCTCTTCAGCCTTTCTGACGTTTATGAGTAATATCTAATGTGATATGTGAGTTTGACTTACAGGACAAGTTGACAGCTCGCTCCATGTAGATGATAGACTGTTACTCTATATGAACGTTATATAATTGCAAATAAGAGCTACATGTTGTCACCTGGACATGTATTCAGCTTGCAGGCATTCACAAGCGGTGATGTGTCTGGCAACGCATTTCACGATGTTCATTACGTCCAGGACGTGTCTCTTGATATCATTCTAGCTGTTTCAAAGTGTAAATAATTGAATTGAACTCAAACGGTCTAAAATTGTGAGGCTAACCGGTGCGCTCGACGCGCAGAGCATTGTTAATAAACTTGAGGGTAACAGGTAGTGAGTGAAATCCATTAGAGTTCACTCGGTTGGCAGCACAATGCTACCAGTTACTTAGGGTTACTACTGCTGTCAGATTCATGGCGTTGTTGTCTTACGTACAAAAAAATAATTTCAACCACCCAGTTGATTCGTGTTCAATTTTCTGCACTGCCATCAATTAATGTGGGCTTTAAAGATCAGAAAAAATGAATTAACGGGGGAATTGGGGGTATTTCTCACTCGAAAAAGATTTTTCCCATGTCGCTAAGGAATTCCCCGAGCTCGCCAAAAAAAATCCTCCCCTGCCAGGGAAAAACGTTTGCCTTTATATTTTTTCTTTTACAATTTGCCTTACGTCACACCGACACAGATAGGTCTTATGGCGACGATGGGATAGGAAAGGCCTAGGAGTTGGAAGGAAGCCGTCGTGGCCTTAATTAAGGTACAGCCCCATCATTTGCCTGGTGTGAAATTGGAAAACCACGGAAAACCATCTCCCGGATGCAAGAATTCCATTCAGTATTGCATATTAATTCAAGGCTTTCTGCGAACTACGTAGTCGAATGGATAAATGCCGGCCAACATTCTGAAACAGACACCCTACATACCAAAGAATATACACATACATAAATTTCGTCACATCGAAGCAAAGTGTTCAGTAAACCTGTCGAGTGTTTTATTAGTTGTTATTTATAAAATTTACTGTTACAATCATTAAAAGGTATTTACTCTTATTGTTCACGCACATTGGTGTTATTACACTATTTTATTCTTATTTCTGCATGAGGCTCCATATCATTATGTTAGTATATTGCACTAACATTTAACTCCACCTTACAGTCAAAACTTCAAATTGAAACCTTTGAGGCACTCTGATATAATGGCACAACTGACCTAAACAAACGGGCATGCATTCCAGGCGATTTCCGATGATGCCTTACCTCATCTCGTGTTGGTCCTCTTGGATCATAGCGCTGAAATGAAGTTCCTTCATTTTATTACGTTTTCCTGCCTGCCTCTTTACTTCTTCTCAGTTCTTTCCTTCTTCTCAAATATCATCTTACACAGACCTCCTCCATGTCTTCCTTGGTCTCGCAGGACTTCTCTCTCTGCGGTTTCAAGTCTAGTGCTGCCTTCTTAATATCCCTTTCTGGTTTTCCTGTGGTGTGCCGATGAGGCACAGATTTTATATCTTCCCAGATCCTCCTATCATCTGCAATGTCGTTCTCCATAGATTTCCTCCCATGTCTTCTTTAGTCTCCCATGTCTTCGTCTTTCTGTGGTTTCCAGTTTGTTGCTGCCTTCTCAGTATCTACTTCTGATTTTCTTGGGGTGTGTCAATGAAACACAGATTCGATCTCGTCGGTATCAGGGTTGTGAGGCCTGCGGAGTATTTTATTTTCACCTCCTTGGCCATTTCCCTCTTCTGATACCTTAATTTTTAGAAATGTTGAATCTCTTCTGCTTTAATACCTGATTGGCGTTATAGAGTATCGTTGCACATCTTCATCTTAAAATAATAATAAGCACCGCCAATACCACCTCCGAGTGAACATAGTGATCAACAGTGATGTGATAAAAGTGATGGATAGTTTCTGTTTTTCTGAATCATCCATCTGGTTCTAAACGTCTGGAAATTCTCCACAAATCAACATTGGTCTGGATAAGATCTTCAGATGTCTTAATGTGTTTGTGTACGCAAAGATCAGAATGATTAAGGCATAAGGCTTTCCTATAGCTACGTATAATTGTGAAAGCATGGAAAGTAAGCACATTCATGTACTTGGGCTGTGGTGATGGAGGAAACATTCACGTATATTTTGGGCTGCCGAGAAAACAAATAAGTGCATCATTCATAGCTAACCTTATAGGACTTCATTGTGAAGTTAAATGTCAGATACTTTCGACACGTAATGAGAGTCTGATTCAATGAAGAAAATGCTTATGCTTGAAAAAGTGGAAGTAACACGGAGACGAGGATGGGCCGCAATAAAGTGGATAGACTCCATCAAGGAGCTACAAAGTCTTCGAAGAAATATCTGAACTTTCTAGTTGAATACAAAACACCTGGAGGCAATCCATCCATTAAGTCGTCGGGAGTCAACGCCAACTTGATGGTGCATACATCGATGCAAACAGTTCAAAATGGGAAAAATATGTCGACTTGGTACATTCGTTCAAGGGTAAGTTGCTATGTAATCTATGAGTGAAACTGGATAACGAAATTTAGTGTTTTTGGAGCACTTCCGTATATGAAGCAAATTCGTAGTGAATATTACGTGTGTTAAGTATTGGAACCGATATGGCTGTGTCAATTAATTTGTTATTAAATGCAACTAAAATTGAGAAGAAATCCATCATGTGAAATGAAATAGAGTATGGCTTTTTGTGCCGGGAGTGTCCGAGCACATGTTCGGCTCGCCAGATGCAGGTCTTTCGATTTGATGCCGGTAGGGAACCTGCGCGTCGTGATGAGGATGGAATGATGATGAAGACGACACACATACCCAGCCTCGGTGACAGAGAAATTAATCAATGCCGATTAAAATTCCCGACCCTGTCGGGAATCGAACCCGTGACCCCTGTGGCCAAAGGTCAGCACGATAACCATTTAGCCATGGAACCGGATATCGATCATGTATATTTCAGGTACCGTACCCGTACCTTCTTAGAGTGAAGGTGGAAAACCACGTTTGACAACTCAAACGTTAGTGAAGAGTGGAATTTTAACCGATAACGCTTCTCGGACTTAATGATGCAAGTAGCACAATGTCTTTAATTTCTGGAGAGTCGGGATTCGAATCAAGATTATCTGGGTGAATAATTGTTCACAAGGTGATAAAACAGGTAGGAGGCACACCTATTACCAAAGTTAAGAAAGATCATGAAAAGCGCGAAAATGAGATATTCCCTTGGTCATAAACATCTGGTATCATCAGGTTTAAGAGGATAATAAGATGAAGGTGAGGAGCCCGTTCAAATATATTTCATATATATATATATATATTATATAGATGATATATATATATATATATATATATAATATATATTATATAGATGATATGATTTGTTTTTAAGTGTGATTACTTTTATTAATACTGTTACTGTTATATTGTCAATATTTTAATCATATTATTGACATCAGTAAATATTATTGACATATTCTTCTTATTATTATTATAGTGTGAGGTGGTAGAATATACTCACGGTATCCCTACCCGTCGCAAGAGACGACTAAGAGGGTAACTTCCAGGGGCTCCCAATATGGGAGCCTGGGTTGTCTTAGTGTGGCATTGCTTCCTGTTCCCCGCGTCAGGCTCCTGACTTTCAAACATCTCACCTTTCCATATCTCCTCACCAACTACACTCCATCTCCTGGTCAGACAGATGAAAGCCAGGCCCCTCACTTCCACACATCTCACACTTCCATATCTCCTTACCAAATTCATCCCATCTCCTGGCAAGAAAGACGGTGGCCAGCCCCCCCCCCTCCCCACTTTCACACGTCTCACATGTCCATATCTCCTTACCAACTTGATCCCATCTCCTGGCAAGAAAGACGGTCTTTTCCATCCGACCTCCCTAAGTAATTTAATTTTATATTCCCACTGCGTCAATATTAGGCTTGCGAGGCCAAAGGAGTCTATAATTTCCACACTCTTCGCGGCCTTCACGGAGCTCGTCTTTCCCATCCCGATATACAGTACTCAGGCTTCCATACTTCTTTTTTCTGATTAGTGTTGACCAGTTCTGTTTTCACTTAAAATTATATTGTTGTTTGAGTTATCAGTTCATGTAGTGGCTTGATGCAGCTCTTCATACCACCCTATCCTGTACTAATCTTTTCATTTCTACAAAACTACTACATTCTGCATGTGCTCTAATCTGTTGGTCATATTCATACCTTGGTCTACTCTTATGGTTCTTACCGCCTACATTTTCCCTAAAAATTCTACTGAACAAATCCTGGGTGTCTAAAGATGTGTCCTATCATTCTATCTCTTCTTCTGGTCAAATTATGTCAAACCATTCTCCTCTCAACGATTCAATTCAGTATCTCTTCATTCGTGATTCAATCTATCCATCTCACCTTGAGCAATACCACATTTCAAAAGTTTCTGTTTTCTTTCTGAGATAGTTACCATCCGTGTTTCACTTCCTTGCAATGCCACACTCCACAAGAAAGTCTTCAAAAG
Source organism: Anabrus simplex (assembly GCF_040414725.1). Classification (NCBI taxonomy): domain Eukaryota; kingdom Metazoa; phylum Arthropoda; class Insecta; order Orthoptera; family Tettigoniidae; genus Anabrus; species Anabrus simplex. The sequence goes on along the minus strand of NC_090269.1, from coordinate 347,296,726 downwards.
CACCTTCCTACTTCCTATATCAATGTTCGAAGTGAGCAAATTTATTTTCTTAAGGAAGGCTTTCTTTGCTTGTGCTAGTCTGCATTGTATGTCCTCTTTACTTCTGCCATCGTTAGTTATTTTACTACCCAAGTAGCAATATTCATCTACTTCCTTGCAGACTTCATTTGAGGCCTATGACCTTGCTGTTAGGCCCCTTTAAATAACAAACATCATCAACATCGTCAGACTTCATTTCCAAATCTAATATATCCTGCATCACCTGACTTTGTTTGACTGCGCATCATTACTTTTGTTTTCGAATTTTCTTTTTTCATCTTGTACTCTTTCCCCAAGGTAATATCCTTCAACCCACCAAGCTAAAACGACGAAGTGGATACATTGCGAAACTGGACTAAGGGTACCCCGTGGCCACCAATCCATGCTTTCAAATTGAGCACCCCTTTTAGTTGCATTTTTCAACAGGCAGAGACATGGTTGACATCTTCACAGGATGACAACTATCGCTAGCATATGCTGGGATCAAGACGTGGGCTACCACTACACTTAGGAGGATGCCCCTTTCGATAGTTGGTTTAGTGAACGTCAAACCTTAAGCGTTTTGAGCTGCAGCTAATAGCTAACTGAGTAGTCTGTTGTGTTGTCAAGGCAGTTTCACAGGCAACTACCCTGGCCTCTGCTACTGTCAATAAACAACACCTGATCCAGTGGCGTACGCTGGGATCAAGACGTGGGCTACCACTAGACTTAGGTTACCACTTTTCGATAGTTGGTTTAGTGAATGCCAATGCCAACTCCGTACATTCAAACTAAGCGTCTTTTAAAAGGCTGTGATACGAACAGTGATACGTCTATTGGAAGAAGTTTGAACGTTTATCGTTAGCTGACTCTACTGTCGAATATTGCACTCCCTCTGGTGAGAGGATGGACAATTCATTTTCAAGAGAAATTTTTTAGTCATTAGTTGGTAAAACTGAATTGTTTGTAGATTTTTTTTGGTATTCTAAGGTTATCAGCACTTCTGTTTCTTCCCGCCGGCTTAAAAGTTTAACCTAAAAGGAGTCTTTGAAATTTATGTAATCAGCCAATAGAAGTTGGGCGTGTGTTAAGGGCTTTGGCCCAGAGAATTCTGGAACCTTCCTCTCCTCTATAAAAGCTGGGGCCTTTCGGGCCATGTTGTCCTTCGATCGCTCCAGTCCAGCAGTAGTGTTTTTGTAGAAGAGACAGGGGGCACGCCTCGTCATCTCCGGAAGGCCCTCCAGCTCAAGATAATGGCAGACATATTTTAATCATGTAATAGTCTCAGAAAGCTAACTCGAGGGGGAGGTTTCAATATTCTTTCTTTATGTAATCTTGTCGTGTACATTTTCATATGGTTTAAGACCTTAATCTAACTTAGAGAATAAAGACTGGAAAGCCTCTTTTATTCCCCTTCAACTTGGTATTGAGGGGGGTATGGTTTCTTAAACTTTGACATTTATCTCTTATTTTTAATTTCAATATTTCTCTCCATGTAGTCAGCCAAAGGCCGTAGCAATATTGAAACACCGGATCCCGTGAGATCTTCGACGTTAAGCAAAATTGGGCGTGGTCAAGATCCGGATGGGTTCCCACGCGCAGTTGGTGGGGGTAAGGGAATGGAGGAGAGGAAAGGAACGGGCCACCCTACCGTCCGTAAACTCCAGCTCAGGCACACCTCTGCGGAGGTTCGGACCTGCCTTCGGGCAGAATACACCCTTACCTTACCTTTCCATCTGGCCACCTCCGTCGTATAGGCGTAGCCTCTGTAACTTAGGGCCATCAGCCCACATAGGGTTTTAGGTAGTTTCAATGAATTGAAAGGAGTGCAAGTGTTCGCCTAATAACATTTTGATTTCCGGCCAATAACTTTAAGGAGTGGAATCAGAGGTAAGGCTTTTTGCGGATGATGTTATTCTGTAGAGAGTAATAAATAAGTTACAAGATTGTGAGCAACTGCAGCATGACCTTGATAATGTAGTGAGATGGACAGCAGTCAATATTATGATGATAAACGGGGTTAAAAGCCAGGTTGTGAGTTTTAGTTGCTGCGTTGTAGGTGTGAAAGTTCCTTTTGGGGATCATTGTATATATCTGGGTGTTAATACAGGGTAATTAATTTAAAAGTTCAGTGTGGAATGCTGAGGATTAGCCGCTGGGAAGCGGAGACAGCGAACACAGTGCCCGCAATGACAAGCAGGCATAGTCGGCTCAAAGAAACGGCATGATTACGCCTATAGAAACTAAACGAAACTGAACTCACCGGGTATATAGATGCTCTGGACAAATAAGTAAGTGAATAAACCAATAAATAAACAAATCAACTAGGAAGTAAAACTCAACTTACCAGTAGTAAATAAATACATAAATAAATAAATAAATAAATAAATAAATAAATAAATAAATAAATAAATAAATAACTTTTTTTTGCTAGTTGCTTTACGTCGCACCAACACAGATAGGTCTTATGGCGACGATGGGACAGAGAAGGGCTAGGAGTGGGAAGGAGGCGGCCGTGGCCTTAAATAAGGTACAGCCCCAGCATTTGCCTGGTGTGAAAATGGGAAACCACAGAAAACCATTTTCAGGGCTGCCGACAGTGGGGTTCGAACCTAATATCTCCCGAATACTGGATACTAGCCGCACTTAAGCGACTGCAGCTATCGAGCTCGGTAAATAAATAAATAAATAAATAAATAAATAAATAAATAAATAAATAAATAAATAAATAAAATAAATACATAACTTTCATTGCTAGTTGCTTTACGTCGCACCGACACAGATAGGTCTTATGGCGACGATGGGACAGAGAAGGGCTAGGAGTGGGAAGGAGGCGGCCGTGGCCTTAAATAAGGTACAGGCCCAGCATTTTCCTGGTGTGAAAATGGGAAACCACGGAAAACCATTTTCAGGGCTGCCGACAGTGGGGTTCGAACCTACTATCTCCCGAATACTGGATACTAGCCGCACTTAAGCGACTGCAGCTATCGAGCTCAGTAAATAAATAAATAAATAAATAAATAAATTCATTAATTAATTAATAAATGAATAAATAAATCAACTAGGAAATTAAACTGAACTCACCAGTATTTACAGACAATGCTGAAAGTGATCTCCTTCAACTGCAATGCGAGCTTCACATCTTGTTATGAGATTTCGAAATACACTTCATGGACACCAATAGAATGCACAATATTCCTAATTTCACTTTTTAATTTTTCTGCTGGTCGAGGTTTATTCCTGTAAACTTTTCCTTTAAGATTTCCCCATAGTTAAAATTCACATGCGCTTAAATCAGGCGAACGAGGGGGCATAGAGCTACGCGCCGTACGGCCCGTTGCACCATCCTGTTGGAAATAGCCGTACCTTTTCTCTTCTTCAGTCAGGTCAGCAAAATATAGTTCCAGAATGTTGTGAATATAACGGTCAGAAGTAATCGTGTCCTGAATAAACATTCGTCGGGCACTGATAGCGCACCACACACCCACCTTCACATCGTGCAGAGGTCTCGGCTGTAAATGTGCGGGTTGTCTGTATTCCAGATTCTATTGTTCGATAAACTTACATATCCATTCAAATGAAACCAGACTTCGTCGCTGATAAAAAGAGAGTTCGGATCCACAATACCGTCGTGTACACTATTCATTAGCCAATTGCAAAATCGTATTCTTGCATTGAAATCTGTAGGCAGTATGTTATGGACTGAATGAGTCCGATAAGATCGTAAATGTAACAATTTTGTTGTATTACGTGCTGAAGAAGGTGAAATACCACTTTCGTGAGGTACTCTCGGAAGGGACTTATGTGGACTGACCTGGCGACCTCTCCCGTGTGAGAGCTGTTCTCCTTCGCTTCTTTTTCTTGTTGATTACGGAACCAGTACTACGCCACTTGTAAACGAGCTGGTGCACGTAACGTGTTGATGGTACTGTCGCACCAGGAAATTGTCTACGGAATTTTTGAAGGCACCTTTTAACTGGCTTCTTTTTCTTGTGCAAATAACACTCGACCAAAAATATTCTTTGCTCTATAGTGTACTTAAGCATCGTGATAATAACCTCACAACACACCTTAAAAGTCCAATAGTTTCCAGCGAACTGATGGACAGAGTGCTAAACAGCAGTGAACACTTCTTATCTCGCCGTGTTGACACAAGCCATATGGTACTCGCTCGGGAATTCCCACTGCATGCGAGCAGAAGTCTGAACTCTTAAATTATTCTCCCTGTATAAGGAAATATCCTCACTGGGGTAATCACATAAATGAGATTTTAAATAAAGGGTACAGATCTCTGCACATGCTTATGAGGGTGTTTAGAGGTTATAAAAAGGATGTAAAGGAGAGGGCATATAAGTCTCTGGTAAGACCCCCAACTAGAGTATGGTTCCAGTGTATGGGACCCTCACCAAGGTTACTTGATTCAAGAACTGGAAGAAATCCAAAGAAAAGCAGCTCGATTTGTTCTGGGTGACTTCCGACAAAAGAGTAACATTGCAAAAATTTTGCAATGTTTGGGCTGGGAAGAATTGGGAGAAAGAAGACGAGCTACTCGACTAAGTGGTATGTTCGGAGCTGTTAGCGGAGAGATGGCGTTGAATGACATTACTAGACGATTAAGTTTGAATGACGTCTATGAAAGTAGGAAAGATCACAATATGAAGATAAAGTTGGAATTCAAGAGGACAAATTAGGGCAAAATATTCATTTATAGGAAGGGGAGTTGGGGATTGGAATAACTTACCAAGGGAGATGTTCAATAAATTTCCAATCTCATTGAAATCTTTTAAGAAAAGGCAAGGAAAACAACAGATAGGGAAACTGCCACCTGGGCGACTGACCTAAATGCAGATCAGTATTGATTGATTGATTGATTGATTGATTGATTGATTGATTGATTGATTGATTGATTGATTGATTTATCTTTCCTTTTTTACCTAAGCCAGGTAGGATGAGCACTTATTCATATTCCTTTTTTAATGAAATGTAGACCATTGAACGAGTAAGACAGTGGAATCTGATTGTATTTTTGTAAAATTTAAACTGGTCCTTTGAGAGGCTTGGATTTTGTAAATGTCAGAGAATACTCTCCTAGAAAGTAATTGTGTGGAGCAAAGGCATCTCTTTTAATGTAGTAAATTTTGAGAACTCAGTCTCATAGACGAGTTATTGAATGGAGCAGTTTTTGCTATTGTGAAAATTGTAACTGGGGAGCTTCAAGCTCACGTTGTAAAATCGTGGTTGTCTGATTGCTTTGGGCTTTTCTATTATCATCGTTCGAGCTCATGAGTTAACAACATTTTCCAATTGTTATTTGATGTTTTACATCTAAGTACCAATTCCAACTGTGATTTGTTAAAAGTTCAAAACTCAAAAGAAAAAGAAAACCACAAGGGAAGAAATAGAATTTCGAATTTTAGAATTGTCTTTCCTTTATCCACCCATTCATGTCCGCACCTTCTCACACCTCTGTAAACCACGGTATCCCAGTAATAATAATTAATAATAATAATTATTAAAATTATTAAAATTTTGAATTTCACAGCATTACCAGTAGTCGTATCCATCATTCACCAATTTATTAGCTTCCTCGGGAGATCAGTGGTACTTGACCCATGATCACAGGTTAGTTTCCAACTAACAAAAGAGAACACTACATCTGAAAGAGTGCATTTCGTTTTGGCAGATCTGCCTATTCAAAGAAAATTATATTACTCGCATAACAGTAGCCCTGCAGTGTCTTGGTACAAGGATAGAGAAGCAAAAGGGAGTGAAATACCAGCACTCTGATATCTGTATAATTAAGTCAGAAGTTTGAGGTGAGGACGTATATACGACGAGGAAAGCATGTGTCAATGCGGAAACTTCCGGAGAACTTCGAGTCTTTGAGCTATCTCTGCTTCGTTGGCAGTGGCGATCTGACGGACCGATGCCTAGCACACGTATCCCCCGGTCCCGCATCTACCGGGCAAAAAGCAGCACGCCGTGCGAGTTGGCGCGAGGGGAGAGGGGCGCAGTGCCTGGGCTGCAATATCTTTCTCCGATGACTTGCACTCAGAAAATACGAGCGAAGTTTTATCTTATTGCGTTCAAGTTTTGTAAATGGAGCAAATTGGCAGATGCTTACAATATAATGTGATTTAGATTTCAATCGTCTCATTTGAGATGGGGATGGTAGCCTAAGGTTTAACAAATTAAAGTCTACCTTTGTGGCTAAATGGCCCCGGTTCGATTTTAGGAATTAATCCCCTCCTATTCTTCATTTCCTTGGCATGGGGACTGGGTGTTTATAACGTCTTTGCCATTCATTTCATCTTCGTCAGGTAACCACCAAGTCTATACAGATTTCATGCATCATCATCATCATTATCATCACCTTTATTATTATTAATTTTACATTTTAAATTTTGCAGCATTACAAGCGGTCGTACCCATCATTCACTGGTTTATTAGCTTCCTCGAGAAATCAGTGGTGGAATCCGACGCATGGTCACGGGTTCTATTCCAACCAACAAAGGAGAAACCTGAAAGACTGCACTTAATTTTAGCAGATCTATGTAAATAAAGTTGTAGGGAGTCCGCTGTCTGTAATTTCGTTTCTTTTGCCAATTTTTCAGATATTTATCCATTTTTGGTTAACGCAAGACCAAATCGGAGGTTTCATTTTTCGTGTCTGTGTTCCACCATCATGGCGAAACGGCTAGATAGATCTCGACCAAACGTCATATTTATAGTATACTTATCCCGGGGAAGGTTTTTATGCATATAATTTTAAAAACCGTTATAGAAATACCAGAGCGGTCTGACTCCATTTTCTCTTATGCTATCGATTTCCTGTAAAATCCGTAGACTGTACGAGGAACGTCTCTTCATTATAAAGGAACTTTTGTTACGTTCATAATAAACATTACTTTTCAAATGACAGAGAAAATTACTATTTTCTGCGGGTATCATTCTCTGGATTGAGTGACCGACAGACCGACAATGAATCTACAGGTTACCATGGCAACGTCTCTGACTGCTTACCAGCAAGGAAGTACCGTATTGCCATTTTCGTCATCATTCCTGTAAACTCATGGTTGTTCCTTGGGTAGAAAACATGAGAGACGTCAATCAGCTATTCTGTGGGATATTGGCGCAATATCGTGGGAGGTTATAACCGTCCTCGAATAGTTTAAGTAATAACACCATTAGTCATCTTCTTATCTATTTACCTAAGAATCCCTGGGCCTAAATTTCTCCTCTGTTACGGCTTTCTTATATCCGTAACGCATACCATCATAATTTATTGAGGGAAATTTCTTTTTCCAATACATCCACTTGGTATTTACATATTTGTCCTATCCGGCTGTCCTTAGTTGTAAATCCTATTTTCTATTAATTTCAAATTTTTTAACTAAATTACTTTCTTCCTGAATTACTCCGTATGTATGCGAGTGCTAATCCCGAAACATGACACTCTTTTCTTTGAGGAAGAAATCCAAGCTATGCAAATGCATAACTTTCGGCCCCCGAAAATATCGAAGTATGGATGCAATTTTTGTGACGTTGCAGGCCTTCGTTTCGCGATATTTGTTGGCTAAACGGTAGGTTGTATCACAAAACAGAAAGCACAATCGCCGTTCTATTTGGAGGGATCAACAACTTTCGTACTATGATTTTTTGTCGTGTCTCGATTGTTGATACATTACATAGCGCTGGATTTCTCGGTTATAATCAAATCTTTCGAACTCGACTGTGACTTGCATTGCGTAAAAGGACCTGTTTTTACAATGAAAACTATCAATACGGTATCTACTGTGAGTCGCAGTTGCCACGTGAGCCTGGCATTACTGTAGAAACTCCCGAACTTGAATGCGATTGGCTTTAGAAAATGTGGGTTGCCATTATCCTCAAAACTTCCTCAATGCCTACAACAACGTATTCCGTCCTTCCTGTTTTGTTTCTAGGATAGTGCTAAGAGGCATGCAATTTAATGTAATCTTACTCACTGCATTTACAGTAATTTACGGAGAAATCCGTATACAGTGCATGGGTACATTTGCCAGTCTACCTATTAAAAGAAAACTATATTACTCCTATACCAGCAGCCCTGCAATGTCTTCATTCAAGGATGTAGAAGAAGACCAATACTCTGTTATCTATATAATTAAATCAGAAGTATAAGATAAGGAAATATATACAAAGAGTAACGAATTATTCGTCTTTTCAGTGGCGATCTGATGGGGGGAATCCTAATCCTCTTCGCCCGGTCCCCGCACCCATCGGACATCCAGCAGCAAGCCCATGGGGTTTGGTGAGGGGAGAGGGACGCAGCACTTGGACTGCAATGTCAGTCTCCTATACCTTGCTCTCAGAAATACGTGCAACATTTTTTCTCGTTGCTTTCAATGTTTGTAAATGGAGCAATGTTTCAGATGCTTACATTATAATGTGTTTTAGACTTCCATCGTTCTCATTTGGGGTTTGGGCTTCACCGAAAACCTTTGTAGCCCTCAGTATACGCGACTGACAACTGTCGATGATGTGTATATACGAGTGTTTGTGAGAGAGGAAACTTACTGAAACTGTAAATGAGACCCATGAATACAGTACAATAACGGTTATGTTTTAAATTCTCTTCTCTTGATTGTGTGGTCTTTACTGTGAAGTACTTGTAATTCCACAACACCAGATAATCTGCAGGACACCATCTATTTAATTAAACACGTTGTGTTTTGTTCATTACGGTATAAATTTTAAGTGTTAATTAAGTTTGGTTCAGAGATGGGTAATGTAAAATTGATTTATACTCACAGTTCATGCTCCCGATTTCCTATTCACGGTATTTACTAGCACAAATCACGTATTAAACGAGCAATTAACTGGATAGCTCGCGGTGTTAATCAGAGCTCTATGAAATTCTCATTCGGTGCTGGAATATCATCTCAATATCTCTGCAAGCATTATTCTCGCTTCCGAAAATTTAGCTCCCATCACGATGAATGTGGAGCAAATGAAAATCAGAATGTGGGACGGTATCGTATGAGTTTTTAACTCAGTGATCAAAATTATATTTCCTCACATACTCCTGGATACTTATATTTACGTACTAACTGATATCAGGATAAACTGATAACAAGATAAATAAAAAAGTTTTTTGTCTTTAAACAATACGAAATCACCGATTCACCAAATGTTGTGAAACCATTCTGCGTTATATGAAGCAGCTTTTTAAATAATGGTTTTGGTTAAGATTTTGTTTAATTCAAAATATTAGTGAAGCACCTGCTTTGGATCTTGAATAAAAGTGACTTGTCCTATATTGACAAGGCACTATTTTCTTACTAAAAATGGAGAGGCGTGCCAATCCAACTGATGAGCCCGAATGGCACGTCTGGGTGATACTCTGCAAACGCACACGGCCTAACCACCCATTATTTTCTTATTTGGACCAGCCGAAACCAAAGTGGTGTATGTCACGTTTGTGTATTGTTCGCTGGTAAGATTTAACAGCATTTTTTTAAACAAAGGTAGCTATGTAAATTTACTGCCAATAATTGATTTACAAGACAATAATGTCCACGTCCGCAACACCAACAGAAACTATACTACACACAAGACAAACGGACTTATCTGGTTGAAGCCGCTTTTATGAACAATATTCAGAATATTAACAAGATCTCAACTTATATGGTTCTTAATCTTGAAAAATCTAGAAGTAAAATTAGGCTCTTTCTTCAGTATTATGACGAAATGATTTATCTTGCTAGTTACTGCAATAATTAAACAAACTTACCTGGCTTTTCCCCGGGATGAGTGATATTCAAAATGCATTTCACCGAGTGATTTCAGCCTCCTGATAAGGGCCACATAACTGTTAGCTTTTATTCGGGAAATGGTGTATTCAGGACCCACTGTCGACAACTAGAAATTGTTTTCTACGGTTTCCCATTTTCATACCAGGAAAATGCTGGGGCTGTACCTTAATTAAGGCTCCAGTCATTTCCTTCCCAGACCTATCCATTTGCATCCCATCGCCCCCTGTGGGTGGGGGTGGTAGAATTACACCCATGGTATCCCCTGCCTGTCGTAAGAGTCAACTAAAAGGGGCACCAGGGGCTCTTAACTTGGCTGCGTGAGTTGGTGATCACGAGGCCATTAGCTGAGTCCTTGCGTTGCTTTCACTTACCTGTGTCAGAATCCTCACTTTCATCTGTCCTCTTGGTCAACTCTTGTTCGTTCCCGACCCCGTCAGTATTAGCTTACGAGGTCTAGGGAGTCTTTCTTTTTCCTTCCTTTCGTAGGCCTTGTCTTTCTTTGGCCGATACCTTCATTTATCGAAGTGTCGGACCCCTTCTGATTTTTCCCTCTGATTAATGTTAATAGTGGATGGTTGCCTAGTTGTACTTCCTCGTAAAACATAATAACACTCCCCATCCCATCATCTCAGTTGGTGCGACTTTAATCCCCTAGAAGAAAAGAATCAATTCAATCAATTCCATACCGGTAAATATTCTAAGTTATGAGACATGGTCTGATTCATTCAACTTTACCTAGCTGAGTTATTTGGTGTGACTTTCGATATCCGAAATTCATATTTCGACACTGAATATGACTACTTCTGTTTTTACTCGCATTTATTCTAATTTTTCTTCTCATTCCTAGCATTCAGGGTCCAGTTTTCGGGTTAGAAACGCTATTTTGCACTGTGTTATATCTGCCGGCTGCGCTTCAGATCGATGATAATTTTGAATTTATTGTACCGTGCCACCGCAGCTTTGGTCGTCACCTCAGGGGTTGGTCTCGGACATCGAAACAAATAATAATAATAATAATAATAATAATAATAATAATAATAATAATAATAATAATAATAATAAACATCTTGAGGCAACCTCTGAGGCTCAATACCTTAGTTGTAACTATGAGATTGACAAAGATCAATCTCCCCATTATCTTCAACTTACTAGCATGATGGCAACGTCAGTTAATGATACTACTACCCCAGGCCCTAGTATTCATACTAGGTTTTCTCGGTAATCGGATTCTGGGGGACCGAGAACATCATGCGGGAATGTATCGGAGCTTCCCAAATCTCTTCGCCCAAAGGAAAAACATTTTATTGGCACTTTAAACATCAACACGCTTCGCAAAATTGGAAAGTTGAAGCACTTAACAGACACATTAGACCAACTCAACATCCAAATTCTGGCACTCCAAGAAACTAGGTACAGTGACGAAAATCATTTTGAATCAGGAAACTATAGAATTTATAAAGGTAAACCATCTACCCTCCTCCCTAACAAAATATTACAATTTGGCACTGGTTTTGCAGTGAGAAAAAATATCACAAATTCGGTATTATACTTTACATCTCCTTCTGAAAGAATTTCGCTAATGACAATCAAATCAGGAAACAAAGCTTATACACTAATCAATGCACATGCACCAACAAACAATTACAATCAAAAAGACCCACAGAAGGTAGATGACTTCTGGGAATTACTAGAAGAAACTACAGCCAAAGTTCCAAAACATCATGTCAAAATTCTTCTGGGGGACTTCAATGCACAAATTGGCAAAGAGAAGAAATTTAGGACCACTGTAGGACTTTACCCTGCTCACAAAAGAACCAATAAAAATGAAGAACGTTTAATTGGCTTCTGCGAGAATTTCGATCTAAAATTGATGTCAACCCATTTCCTGGCACTTCCACAAAAGAAAATGACATGGAGATCCCCGAACATGCATTTAGGAGAATTTCAACTAGACCATGTGGCTATTTCCAAGAAAAACCAAAAAGAAATTATGAACGTTAAAGTCAAAAAGGGAATTATTGACTCCGACCACCACCTATCTCTTGTTAAAGTAAAGTTTCAACCCAACAGGAAGAAAACCAAAACAATCAGAAACCCAAGAATCGACCCTGAATTTCTGAGACAGAACTCAGACAATTTCCTTGCGAATATCTCCAACGATGCTCCTTCAAACTGGTTAGAACTCAAGGACACACTCTTGAAAGCTTCACAAAACATCAGCAATCCCCCAAGGAAACGCAAACACAGGTGGTGGAATGACACCTGTGACAAGGCCATAGAAGTCAGAATTAGGTCCTGGCTAAACTGGAGTTCCCATAAAACTGGTCAAAATCGTGATGAATTCTTCAAAACACAGAAACAAACCTCAAAAATCATCAGATCTGAAAAACGAAAATATGATCAAAACAGACTGGTAGAAATAGAAGAAGATTTCAAGAAAAACAATGCACGGAACTTCTACAGAACATTCAGATAAGAATTATCCAATTACCAGGCACCTAGTCTCTGTTTCAAACGTACAGATGGGACTTTGGAAACAAGTAATAAGGGAAATTGTGAACTCCTAGCAAACCATTTCATGGACCTTTTAAACTGTGAATCTCCAAAGGAACAATTCACCTATGAAAAACCAACACCTAATCCAGATTAAGAACCCCCCACATTACAAGAAGTCAAACAAATAATCAGAGATTTAAAAGACAACAAAGCACCAGGAGAAGATGGAATAATCGCTGAAATGTTGAAAATTGGTGGTGACAAACTGGCCCAGAGTATTCAAAAAATCTTACAGGACATTTGGTTTTCTGAAGAAATTCCGGAGGATTGGAAATGTGCATTGATTCACCCGCTTCACAAGAAAGGAGACAAATCAGATATTAATAACTACAGAGGAATTTCTCCCCTCTCACTCGTATATAAAATCTTCTCTAAAGCTCTACTAGAGAAACAAACAGACCACCTGATCGGAGATTATCAGGCTGGATTCCGAAAAGGGAGATCCTGCGCAGAACAAATCATAAACCTAAAAACCATACTACAGATTCGCAAAACCAAACAAACAGTAATCACCTTTGTTGACTTCAAAAAAGCGTATGATTCCATAGATCGGCAGACCCTGTTCAACATACTAGAGGAATTTCAAGTCGACAGGAAAACGAGGGAATTGATTAAACAAACTCTGACCAACACAACATCAAAAGTTAAGTTCTTGGGAGAAATTCCTGAACCGTTCGAATCAGAACTGGCGTCCGACAGGGAGATGGACTATCCCCACTACTATTCAATTTAGTTTTGGAAAAAGTGATTCGTGAATGGAGAAAAGAAACTAAAGGTATAAACATTGGCAGACTTCTTAAAGACAAAATTCACCTTGACTGCTTAGCTTTCGCAAATGACCTTGCGATCCTTTCGAACAACAGACAAGAAGCAATCCAATCCATAGAAAAATTGAATGAAATAGCCGCAAAAACCGGACTTCAAATTTCATTTGAAAAGACGCAGTTTATGGAAGGAACTAAATCAAGATTCGACAATCAACCATTAATCACCAATTGTGGAATAATTTCCCAAGTAGACAAACTCAAGTATCTAGGTGAAATTATTCAGCCAGCAGGGTTAAATCAGGAAGCTAACAAAGAAAGAACTGCTAAACTGCAAAGGGCTTACAAAATCACATGGAACAGATACAACAAAAGATGTATATCAAAAAATGCAAAATTACGACACTACAATACAGTCATCAAAACAGAGGCACTTTATGCATCTGAAACACTGATCATTGGCGGCAGGTCACAAATGAAAAGCATTGAGAAACAAGAGAGGAAAATTCTCAGAAAAATCCTAGGACCAAAGTTCGAAAATGGAATTTGGATGAAAAAGAAACCACACGAAATTTTTCAATTCACAGAAAAAATCACAGATACCATCAGAAAGAGACGACTAAAATTCTACGGACACCTACACAGAATGGATAACAACAGGCTGACAAAGAAAATTCTAAATCTTGCTCTAACCCTGAAAATCCGCAACAATTGGTTAGCAGAAATTCATGAAGATCTACAAGAAATGGGTATTGAAGACGAAACCATTCAAGATAGAATGAAATTTAGAAGCTTAGTAAACAAACATAAATTTGCAGAGAAACCAACAAGAAAAAATACAGGCTGGACAGAAACACGCAGAAAGGAACACAGTGAAAAAATGAAGAGATATTGGGAAGAAAAGAAGAAGAAACATTGTGCAAAATAAGTTCAAACGCGCTCCACAGCTGGGCAAAACGAATCAAAAAAAAAAAATAAAAATAATAATAATAATAATAATAATAATAATAATAATAATAATAATAATAATTACCAAGCTCGATAGCTGCAGTCGCTTAAGTGCGGCTAGTATCCAGTATTCGGGAGATAGTAGGTTCGAACCTCACTGTCGGCAGCCCTGAAAATGGTTTTCCGTGGTTTCCCATTTTCACACCAGGCAAATGCTGGGTCTGTACCTTAATTAAGGCCACGGCCGCTTCCTTCCCATTCCTATGCCTTTCCTATCCCATCGTAGCCGTAATACATATCTGTGTCGGTGCGACGTAAAGCAAATAACAAAAAATAATAAATAAATAAATAAATAAATAAATAAATAAATAAATAAATAAATAAATAAGTAAATAAATAAATAAATAAAATAATAATAGTAATGTTTTGGCATACACTTTATCCCAATTTCTTGAGACGGGTCAGGTATGACGAGGGATGAATTTATATGGCATTTTTATGGCCAGATGCTCTTCCTGACGCCAACCTCAGTTGAGGAGCTAATGAAGATGAAATGAATGATGATGGATGGAATTGGGTAAAATGATGGAAGGAATGCGCTGTGGCCTATGAAATGGAACTGTCCCGGAATTTTCCTGGAAGTGAAATGGAAAATAGCAAACAATCATTCTCAGGACTGCCAACGGTGAGGTTTGAACCCACGCGTCTCCAGAATGCAGAGCTTGGTTACATAGCCGCAGCGCGTTAACAAGCGTGGTCACTCCGCTAGGTAATATTTATTTATTTATTTATTTTACTTATTTATTTATTTATTTATTTATTTATTTATTTATTTATTTATTTATTTATTTATTTATTTATTTATTTATTTATTTATTTATTCGTGTCAGACTTACAAAGTATGAAACATGGGAATATAAAAAAGAGGCATGAAATGGACACAAGTACACAAATACTTCAAGCAGTTCCCGTCCAAAACTTAGCCACTTCGAGAGCACTTGAATTAGCTACTACTGCTACTACTACTACTACTACTGCTAATAATAATAATAATAATAATAATAATAATAATAATAATAATAATAATAATAATAATAATGAACACTTTGGTCCACTCTGAAAATTTCATGTGATCTGTCTCTTGGGTCGTATCGGGATCTTCGTCACTTGCTGAGGTAAAGGTAGGGTTCAGTAATCCTAATCTATCTACTCAAATGAAATGTCTTATTCATAAAATATCTGTATTTTTATTTGGAAAAATTTACTGAAGATACTAATAATTTGTAATCCATGTATAATTCGGAGTCTATCTTTTCCACTTAACACCACAGGGGCCGAACGCTGGTTTGAGTCTTTAAAACTACCTGATAGGCATCCTTACTAGAAACCATTGTCTCAATTATTAAATAAAGGAAGGAAAGTCTGGAAATCCTTAAATTCGGCTTCCATGTGAGACTACATGTGCCACAATAGTGATTCTTGATGGTCCAGCCCTCGCAGCACGAACTCTGGACTCTGGATATAATTAAGGCCGTCCAATCGGTGTGTGCCACACAGTAGTTATACGGCATGGACCCTTAATTGAATCGATGTGACCTGCGACTATATCATTGACCGACCTGTAAACTTCTAAGTTACTTTAAAGGTATTGTGGATGATGACCGCAAGAAAAATGACGCTACAGTTGCATATGGCCCTAATCTAAGTCCCTGAGGTTGACGACCCCATGATAATCCAAATGCTAGTTGTTTTACGTCGCACCGACACAGATAGGTCTTACGGCGACGATATGACAGGAAAGGGCTAGGAGTGGGAAGGAAGCGGCTGTGGCCTTAATTAAGGTACAGCCCCAGCATTTGCCTGGTGTGAAAATGGGAAACCTCGGAAAACCATTTTCAGGGCTGCCGACAGAGGGGTTCGAACCTACTATCTCCCGAATACTGGATACTGGCCGCACTTATGCGACTGCAGCTATCGAGCTCGGTCATCCAAGCTTCTAAGCTGAAGGCTAAACACAATTAAGTTACATCGGTTGATGACCAAAGTTTCCACTTTACTAATCCCAGCACATTTACTGCTCAATCAATCAAAGTCAGATAATGCAACAACAACAACGCTCACAATACTTTGTGGCAGTAAAATCCATTACCTTCGGATATGCCCCCTTAATCGTTACGTTAACATTTAAATATTAACAGAAAAATAAACTAAGATTTCCAGAATGCATCTCCAAGTTATTCGCTTGCTTTAAAGTTATTTTACAAATACGGTTCCACTGAATATAATAATTAAATAAATAAACAAAATTATTTAATGAAATCTTAATGAACAACAAATTCTATCTCCATGGACGAATGGTTTCTTTCCTACTCAACATTTTGATGCAGTTATATTCAATTCATGTTTAATGTTTATCATCTGGCATTATGTTGTAGCTGGAAGAAATTTACATCATTCATTTCCAGTATTTTATCTTGTTTCATGACATCACACTTTAAATCTAACCTAACGCTAGCCATTAATACTTGGATAACCCTAATAATCTAGTACAAACCAAAAGTAACTCGCCGTATAATGTAAGCCGATTTACGATGTCATATCTTGTCATAACATTTCATAAAGTTTGTGCAACCTCACAAACAAAAAATCATCACTACCACCACTCTATATTTTGGACAACCCTGAAATTGGCTAACCTCGCTCATTATATTCTAACTTTAGTGTTTCAAATATACATTACAATCTCAATTAAACAAATTCACAGTATCTAATAACCTACACGTTATTCCAGGATGAAAATTTCAAATAGATCCCGTAGTTATTTATCTCCGTTGCCAAGAATGCGATTTCATTTTAACACGTAGCACGCGCCCATCCCCGTTACCTTCGAACGGTGAACTCCGATAAGCGGGCGGTACTGGACACAAACCACCCTCGCTGTCAGTTTCGACATGTAACATATGTCTACCGTCATACATGACTGGCTTCAAAGAATAAACCCCTTTGACGTAACAGAATAGAACAAGATACGATATTCTGACCAAACAAATATGCACATAGATTTACTTTTAAATGTCCCACAATAATTGTACGCGTCGCAAATTAATACCGGCGCGGATTACCGTACTCTACTTTCCATTCCCAAACATTATAAAATCTTCCTCGGACTCCCACAAAGTCCCGGCTTCATCTACAGCCTTCCAATCACGTGATTCATAAAACCTATCTCAACTCACACGACAAATCTAATCTCTGTTTCTCAAACTCGACGACTCTCACTAACAAAAGAACTGAAAAAAAAATCCATACTACAATCACAGACGCCTAATAACGCACAGTGCTTTAATAATGAACAACTTCGCATAAAATGATCTCGTATTTTAAAACTGGATTTCCACGAAAGTGACTGACAAATTTACTGTTTTTATTTTAGTCAGACACGGTTTAAAAGGACACAGAATACGTTACACTTCGTGACAAATTTCACGGATCTGCATTACACAACACTACGTACAGCGCTTCCATCCGATTGAAAATGCGTAAATGACGGATCCCTTTCGCACCAATTCCATAAAATTTCAACTGAAAATTTTACGTCGAATAAACATCTTAATTTGACATCACAAAATATAAGCAATAAATACACCGAAAATGACGAACTACTTTGGACGTGATATCACTTCGAAACCCTCATTCATAACTTTTACAACATTACACGGCACTCACAATACTTTAAAATTTTATCCAAGCAGAAAATAAAAGAGATGACCCTTTTTCGTCATATTCTGACATTCACAAAAACATATGGGTGACCAACTGCGTCATAAATACCCACTTCAAATACATATAAGTTTGACATGATGAAACAAGATATAGTAGGCGTTAAGATGGCATGTGACCTACCTTAAGTCCCACCAGTGTTCATCTTTGGGCTCACCGGCGACCCTTTTTCATTTATTTAGCCATTTTTACATTTTAGCTGTACATGCATTTTTCTTCCTGTTTCCTGGAAATAAAGCATAAAAAATGCCCTTCACTAGTCGTTCTTGTTGATCGCACTCGACTGATAGTATTTATTTCCCGCACACGAATTACTTTCTTTAACACACAACAATTTTATAAATATTTCTTCGGTATTTTGACCGTCCTTTTTATACAATTACTTATGCTCAAAGGAAACTATCTCCACATGGAGTCAAGACCCCAGCCACATCGGCTAAAATCTGTTGGTTGGACTTAGTCTACTTGTCGATCGATTTGCAGAACAGTGCAACCTTCTGTCTTCAGCCTCACGATACAAAATGCAGGGGTTTCAATACGGCGTCCCTTCTACATTTATAGACAGTACCCCCTCTCTCCAGGCATTTCCCCTTTGACGCCAAGAAAATTAGCGTAACTTTTTCGACTTAAATGAACTGTATTTAAAAGAATTTTGGATGTAACCACATACTTGCTATATTGCTATCGGTAGTGTTCCTGAACACTTAAAATTTATTCATATTAAATTAACTGTTTAAATGACCTCATTTGATAGGCACTATTTTTTGTCGACTTAGCGTGGGTAAGCTAGACACGCGCGTCCATCTGAAATAATCCCCAGAAATGGCTTAGCACTCTCAAATCCGTCTTACTAAAGACCAATTGTCTTATAGATAAATACAGGACCCTCAGCAGTACACCTCCACGCCGCTAGTTCAAATATTGTGCCAATTGAAACTCCTCTACAGGAGAAAGCCTGAACTTTAAAAAACTGTATTAAGTCTGCAGTTTCTCCGAAGATGGCTCTGTGTGAATTTTGATGTGTTTTTGTTTATCATTGACCAAGAAGTGTGGACATTCTCTAACAGATGTCTCTACAAAAAGCTATGATCATGCACTCTGGTGCAAAGGAATGAACCTTCTTGAAGAAATTTTGTATTCAAAAGTTGTTGTCTTTACTAAATTTGGTTCTTTTATTTTTGGGTTGGCAATATTAATCCTTCCTTCCGCCAGGTTTTAACTTCGCCAATCCCGAATTTCTTTAATTAATTCTCAGCCAATCATGTATGTCTTCTTCGATATGGATATGTAGCTCTAAGCTATCCAATAAAGTTGAGGGGGTGTGTCTACTCATTCTTGAAAGGTCTCGAATTTTGCACGAGGGTATAAAAACGGCTGATTTTCTTGTCTCGGGGCCACTAGTATAACATCTAACTGAGTGTTAGAATATGTAGCAGGGGGCGGGAAGCGCCTCGTTCTTCAGACAGCAGATCTTCAACAAGGTAATGGCCTTTTTTTCTTGCTAGCTCAGCAGTCTAACTCTCGGGGAGGGTTCGAAACCTTTAATATGTAACCTATATGTAAACCCTTTTCCTGGTAAACTTCAGTTTTCTTGAACTTTAATTCGGGGATAGAGAGTGCTTTTCCCTCTCGAGCTCCACTTCATTTTGAATTTGAGGTGACTATGTTTTCATAACCGTTTTTCTCTTCCTTCTTAATGTGTTAAATTTATCTTGTATACTAGTCACCTCCATAGCTTGGGATTAGCCCCTGTGTGATCGGCCTAGCGCCACTTAGGTTTTAAAATGTGTATTTAGGAGTGCAAGTTCACGCCTCCAGTCCTCTCTGTACTTTGGGCCAGTAACTTAACCTGTTGTATTTTTCTTTTTCTTCATGCGAAGGCCCTGTAGGTTGGGTACAAGAGACCCCTGTTTCACTGTAAGTGTGCCTTGAGGGCAGTTAGTGTAAAGTTAGTTTATGGCCTCTTAAATAGGCTTGAAAGATCGAGAGCGGGTCAGCTCTTTATAGTGTTGTGGTAAAAGTGCCTCAGCGAGGCTTGAGATGTAAAGTCGGGAGCTAATGATCCATGTAATTAAGGGTTTTCTGCCCTTTGGTATTTTGTGATTGTGAGCTGAGAGCTCAGATCTTGTAATAACCCCCTAAATAGTGTGATTTCTTTGTACCTGATTTCGGCTTGTCGTTGACTTTTAAAGTTTTCAAATTCTATGTAAACTTTTGTTAACTCTTGTTGTCTATTGAAAACATAACCTTTATTTACCTTTTAAATTCATCTTTCGGACTTGTAGTTAGACCCATTCCAACCCGCACCTTCTTTCAACTCTGCTGTTCCACAGATACCTCGGAATAATAGTAATAATAATAATAATAATAATAATAATAATAATAATAATAATAATAATAATAATAATAATAATAATAATAATAATAATAATAATAATAATTTATGTTATTTGACTTGTCGGAAGCACAGAAACTGGCTACAAATAAAAGGAACATGATTACATCATAGACTTATAGGTGCAGATTCATAATAACAAAACATAAATGCAACGAAAGAAAGTTCGACGTGGTGGATCTGGGATTCGTATCGACCAAAGTGCGTGGCGAAGGAGATGCTGTATTGGCGTATTGAAGAAAAAATCTAGAGTCTGTTTCGAGTCATTCGACCGGGTCAGGGATGGAATGAATGAAGTCCCCATCTAGCAGTGAGGATAGGAAATGTGCCGGCTGCCGAAGTCTGTCGCACTCCTCTGCGGTAATGATAAATGACTGATAGACGAAACGTTAATGGAGAGTTTTGCTGGAATGAAATATGACAGGGAAAACTGGAGTACTCGGAGTAAAACGTATCCCGCCTCTGCTTTGTCCAGCGCAAATCCCACATGGAGTGACCGCGATTTGAACCACAGTATGCAGCTGTGAGTGGCCGGCGCGCAGTAGTCTGAGCCGCGGAGGCTTATTGGCGTGTTTAACTCCTTAATATAAGGCCTACCTTCAGAGGTGTCCCGTCCCGAGGGAATGAATCTAACAAGTACAGCAAACTTGGCGGATGAACAACCTTATATAGTTGCCTACTAAAAATTAGCGACTTTCAGGGAGTCCGGTATTGCATTCATAACATGTTATTGGGCACAGTCTGCATCGAAGACGATGATGAAAATTCATATATCGTTGAGTCTACTTAAGTACTCCAGTTCGAAATGTTAGATTTTCATCTCGTAACGCCTGAGCGTAGCAAGTTGAGGGCTTTCCATGTTGACCATCCTTCTGTATGGTCCTCGCGTTGTGTCATCCATTTTCCAGAACTACTGAGTCTCCGCTCCACATTTACAAAGTCAGGCTTGGTGCACTGTCTGTCCATGAGCCTCCCTTGTTTTAAGGATACTTTTTTTAGAAACTAGGCGTTGGCATGCAGGCAGAAGGCTACGCATAGTTTAAGCTTCAGATGCGACAGCTTTATCTTTGCTATTTTCCGACGGATTTAGCAACATCGCCTCGTGCAGCCCATTTCAATTCGCCCGCGAAGCGATCGGATTGGCTAACTTCAGCAGCTGATAAAATAACAACGGTGCGAGATATCGACGTATTTTCACATTGCTTATCAGTATGACCAACGCTGTAACGCTCATATACTCGGTACACATTGTTTCCGATCACCCCAGCCTACATGTAAAATTGTGATCCGCTGAGGGATCTACAAATGCCTTATTGATTCCCCAAAAACATTAGCTTCAAACTCTCAGTCTGCGTAGTTAATTACAAATCACTTCGTAACATTCGCAGTGTCCGCCTCCGTGGTGTAGTGGTTAGTGTGATTAGCTGCCACCCCCGTAGGCCCGGGTTCGATTTCCGGCTCTGCCATGAAATTTGAAATTTGGTACGAGGGCTGGAACCGGGTCCACTAAGCCTCGGGAGGTCAACTGAGTAGAGATGGGTTCGATTCCCACCTCAGCCATCCTGGAAGTGGTTTTCCGTGGTTTCCCACTTCTCCTCCAGGTAAATGCCCGGATGGTACCTAACTTAAGGCCGCGGCCGCTTCTTTCCCTCTTCCTTGTCTATCCCTTCCAATCTTCCCATCCCCCACCTAGGCCCCTGTTCAGCATAGCAGGTGAGGTCGCCTGGGCGAGGCACTGGTCATCCTCGCCAGTTGTATCCCCGACCCAATGTCTCACGCTCCAGGACACTGCCCATGAGGCGGTAAAGGTGGGATCCCTCGCTGAGTCCGAGGAAAAAGCCAACCCTGGAGGATAAACCGATTAAGATAGAGAGATAGAACATTCGCAGTACAATGTCTCTCAAACTTGTCAATATAAAGCTCGGTTCCAATTAAAACAAGTCATTTCTCATTTTCCTACCCCTGACAAGTATAAATGCACTATTATGAATGTTAACTTATAAAGAAACTACGTGTTTTCGCTTTTATATGAAATTCTTAAGAACAATGTATGTTAGTATAAAAAAATCCCATGATTTATCAATATATTTTGCGGCTAATTACGTTGCAGAACGGAATATCACACTAAGTAATATTCATGTTCATTAATGGTTACAGTGCTTAACCCACACGAACGGTTTGATACTGTTTAACGCATGAATACCTTGAAATTTCGGCAAAGAAGGTTTAACTCTATTAATACCAACGATATTGTTTCAACCCTGCCTTCACAGCTTGTTTCCTGCGGTGTAGTCAATTATCGACTTCTAAGTCTGTCGTTAGATACAAAATGGGGTAAATTTAATGTACTTGATGAGCAAGTTGCTCAGGGGTCAATTTAACACAATGTAAAATGTTCGATTTGGCTTCAGTTTTCAATTACATCCGTGAGTAAAACATGTGTCGGCTAGAAAAGTGAAATTCGAGTGACCTTTTGAATAACAGTAAAATTTGGTTTAACAAACTAGACAATAGAAAAATTAAGCTACCTCTCTGAGTAGTGATTTGAATTTTAAGGAACCTGTTCACTAGTCACAACAGTAATAATAATAATAATAATAATAATAATAATAATAATAATAATAATAATAATAATAATAATAATAATAATAATAATAATAATAATCATATACTGCTTTTTCTACACCTGTAAGGTTGCGGATGAAAACCGTATCTTACACGTAGATTTGGCTCTGTTTTGCGGCGGAATGCCCTTCCTGATGCCAACCCCATGTGGAGAGATGTAATCACTACCGCGTGTTTCGTAATGTAATGTGTTGTGAGTATATGAAGAGGAGAGTATTGGCGTGAACACTAAGACCCAGTCCCCGAAATAGAATAATTAATCAAACGGGATTAAAATCATCGACCTGTCCAGAGTTAGAACTGAAGTAAGGCTTCACCACTGACCATTCAACCAAGTTGTCGGATAATAATAATAATAATAATAATAATAATAATAATAATAATAATAATAATAATAATAATAATAGGCTGACTGGTTCAGAGGATTGAGGCGCTGGTCTTCTGACCCTAACTTGGCAGGTTCGATCCCGGCTCAGTCCGATGGTATTTAAAGGCACCGAAAATACGTCAACCTCATGTAGGTAGATTTTCCAGCACGTAAGAGAACTCTTGCGGGATTAAATTACAGCACCTCGGCCGAAAGTCCTTCCTGACAACAACTCTATGTGGAAAGATGTAATCACTGCAACGTAATTAGCCGCAAAATATTTTGATAACTCATTGGATTTCTTATCCAAACATACATTCAGTAATTAGTCAATAGAAAAATCAGGCTACCTCTCTGAGTAATGTTAATTTTAAGGACGCTGCTCTCTCGTCACAATAATAATAATAATAATAATAATAATAATAATAATAATAATAATAATAATAATAATAATAATAATAATATTAGTTACAATTTACAAAACCCGTTACGTGTCTGTAAGGCACGGGCCTCCTAGCATCCGGTAGGGATAGCTCACCTGAAGTAACTCGGCGAGCTAGTACCTGTGAGTTTGTTTCTCCGATTTTGGTAGGTTTCAAACAATTAACACTTATTAATATTCACTGATTTTTCTTTCGTCTTATTCGAATTACCTTAATCCTCAGAAAGTTCTGACTACATATTTTATGTTCCGAAATTATCACTCGTCCCTATTTCACTTACAATGACATGCTGAGCCTTGCGAATATTTCGCACAGTCTCGTGATCAGTCATCGAATGGTCATATGCGGAAATAAATGCAATTATTAATTAGTGCAACGTATTTAATTTTTAAGAGTATTAATAATATATCATATCAGTATCACTGTAAAAATGACTTATAATCTTACTATACAGGCTGAAGCGTAATTCGCGCACTCGGGGGTCGCAGCGCGACTCCTCACATGCCAGCAATAAAAAAATGTCTCTTACAAAATTTCGTCTTGCGAGTATATCCGGTAGAAAACGGACGTTAAAGAGTAGCAATCTGGCAACACTGTAACCATATGTAGGGTAACTACCACTGTCAGCACGTCGTCGTCGTGTTGTACAGTTGGTGCAGTGGGTAGAGTTTTTGGTTGGCATGCAGGAGGTCGATGGTTCGATCCTGGGTTGAGGCGCATTTTTTATTTGATAATTTCCATCTGAAATTACCTACTGTAATACAGGAAGACATCGTTTCTGAGGTCACATGTATCCTACATTTACAACATAATAATAATAATAATAATAATAATAATAATAATATATTGAGATACGTACTAAACAGCATGCGGTTACCAGACGCAACACGCAATGTTGAAAGGCAGAATTATTGGGACCATGGTGATAACACATACAAATTGTAACCGAGTTTGGACATAATTCGCAGAGCACGTTGCTAGGCCTACTGGTAACGTAAGGCCCTAACGAAATGTAATGGACCTAATCGAGGCAAGAATAATAGTTGGTACTAATCTATGGGGTCCGCCTCTATGGTGTAGTGGTTAGCGTGATTAGCTGCCACCCCCGGAGGCTCGGGTTCGATTGAAAAGTGGTATGAGGGCTGGAACGGGGTCCACTCAGCCTCGGGAGGTCAACTGAGTAGAGGTGGGTTCGATTCCCACCTCAGCCATCCTGGAAGTGGTTTTTCGTGGTTTCCCACTTCTCATCCAGGCAAATGCCGGGATGATACCTAACATAAGGCCACGGCCGCTTCCTTCCCTCTTCCTTGCCTATCTCTTCCAATCTTCCCATCCCTCCACAAGACCCCTGTTCAGCATAGCAGGTGAGGCCGCCTGGACGACGTACTGGTCATTCTCCCCAGTTTCATCCCCGACCAAGAGTCTGAAGCTCAAGGACACTGCCCTTGAGGCGGTAGAGGTGGGATCCCTCGCTGTGTCCGAGGGAAAAGCCGACCCTGGAGGGTAAACAGATGATGATGATGATGATGATGATGATGACTAATCTATGGGACCATTGGAGGAGGGTACAATGAAAACAGGTTTCACATCTAGTAGATGAAGTGGTACGAATAAATTCACGCCCACGACGTGGAAAGGGCGCCTTTCAAAGCTGACCAATGAAAACGACTGTTCGTCCATTTCTAGGATCGTAGTATGTAAGTGCAAATGGTTTCTAGAGGACCCGCTGCAATCGCTGTTGACGATTAAGATGCAACCTGGACTACATTTTCGAAATAAAAAACATACGCCTCAACCCAGGATCGACCACTCGACCTTCGCATGCTGTGAGTTTCCTAACTGCTTGACTAATTTTACAAATATTATATAAATCTGCATTTAACTTGAAAAATCTGAATATCTGCATTAACAATGGAAATTATGAAAATTAACATTCATTAAATAAAATACACACTCGTTGGACCTTATACTCACACTTACTTGTTACCTGCTTACTTACACATACGTTATTTGAAGGGCGCCAGCTGCCACTCAGTGCAGCAATAATAGAATGAGACTCTTGACTATCTCTAGGGTGTGGGGTAATAAGCTTACTTTTGACAACATACCATATAAGTTCTGGGAAAAGGAGATTGGCGTTCGGTTTCCCCATTAATTTTGAGGTTAAGATATTTTACTTTCATTGAAATAAAACTATGAATTCGTTTGATAGAACAATATATATTCTTTAAATAATATATAAAAAAATAGTGAGTCTTATTGCGATAAAACAGATAAGAATATGAAATTATGACATTGCAACTGAAAGAAACTAGGCATGAATTTGAATTCTTCTTGACCGGACATTTAACACTTTATACGAAATATTTCCCTCACTGATTCACTTGACTGTACCTTCAACACTGTTAGTGTAATTGATCTGGTGTTTACTGTAGATGTGTCACGCCTAACTTGGTGATACATCCTTGTGACTGCTTCTTCTCCATATCATCTGACTTCTTTGTAAGTCAACATGGTATTACCTCTTGGCAGGTCCAGGGTTGCCCTCTCTGACTCCATGGTAAGCCATGCGTCCGTGTCTTCAACTAAGTGACCAACTAACTTTTGGCCTCACTCTCTCAATGACCAATAATGAATGGCTCACTGAGTCTTCTCCATCTCTCGTTCACACTCGTTGACTGACCAACTAAGGCCTCTTGATCTAGTAGACTTCTTCACTGTACTGCTTCCGTTTAAGTAATGACTGACGCTACAATATGCATCCACCTTTTATAGACGTTGGTTGACACAGCTACGTAATCTCCAGAAATAACAATGACATACTCCCACCTACGCGACAGATATTACATACAGTTGTGAAATAGCCCGGGGCGGCTGACTCTCAGAGCGCATATTCTAAAAGCTCACGATGACGTAGCCATGGAGTGGCGATGACTTGGCAGAATCGCCAGTGGTATAGCAATATAACAACGTCACTTCCACATCTGATACATCGAAACTCTCACTGTACAGGTATTTAATGATAATCTACACATACGTATATATGCATACATCTAAGTACAATCTTGCAAGCAACAGGCATTGCAAAATCGAATTAAATAAGACTGATAATTACAATAATAGTAACAATATCACAGATAACATAATAATAATACTGACATAATAATAATAATAATAATAATAATAATAATAATAATAATAATAATAATAATAATAATAATAATAATAATAATAATAAAATACAGATAAAATCATACAATAATAAAATACAGATATCATCTTGTAACGGGATTTGAACCGTTACAATTCGCCTCCCTCATAAATATATCGAAGAACAAAGAATCGATTATGAACAAAATTATATATATAACACTGACACAGATAAACACTTTAAATGAGTATACAACAATAATTTTCTTTTTCAACATCCATACATTTTATAAAATATCACAAATATGAGAATTCTTCTCGCACATTGCCATCGTAGATAACTGTCCAGTGTCTCATTCTCTCTCTTTCTCTCATACAAATCACAAGAGTATAGCACTTGATTAAATACATACAAATAATTTTAATTGATTATACTACATTCTTCTTTTTTTTATCAAAACATTTTCTGAAAATTCACTTATATGAGAACTTTTCTTGCATATTGTTATCGCAGATAACTGTCCAATGTCCTGTTCTCCCTTTTGTTTTGTCACACAGAACATGACAATGTAGCACTTATTCTTCCAATACACCAATACGACACTTGGTTCACACGCAAATCGCAGATGTTAGTTTTATTTTGCCAGTTTCTTACAAAAATTAATCATCTTATTATTATCTCAATAAATCTCACGTGAAGTACTTCTTTACATTCATTATACTATAAATACCGACAATATCCCCTTCCTGATCTTTATAACAATATGCACACTCCCCGATACGGTTCACAATAGTGAAATACCCCTGATAAAAATATACCTTCAACATATTTCCCGCCTCTGCATATGATGAAATGGAACTCTGAGTAGCACTCTGTCACTCAAACTGAATCAATTTTGCCCTCATTGACTTACATTTATCAATAAATCACATCCTTCTTGGCAACAATAATTAAAGGTTCAATACGATAGCTACAAGATGGTTCAATTATTCCGTAATCCAGCATAATGTTTATTTGTTCTTAGACTTCACTAGCATTTTTAAGTTGAATGGGGTACTTACCTCCCGCAAATGATGAATGGTCATCTACTACAAATTTATGTTCATATACGTGTTCTTCCTCACTTACCACTAAATACATCTCGATGCTTACCTAACATCGAACACAATTACTCCTCCTGTAATTCACTCAAATTACCTCACGTCACTGCCTCATACCGACTATCCCTCGGATACTGGTCGTTATAGACACGTAACACACCTCGAAACATTTCCTCTCACTAGGAACACCTTCACTTACCTCTCATATATCGTTAAAGAACACACGTTACCAACACACTTACCTCAGACCATCATAATTAACACGTACTTCTTTCCCAGTTTCCTCATAGAACAAACACACACTACCTAAATTAAAATCTACTCTACTTCCATGATTTGCAACCAAGTCAGCTCCTAAAACAACTGAATACACAAGTTCTGGTACAACAAGGCATGTCTGAAACTTACAATTATATTCAATCGTGATTGGTATCGCTATCATTTCATTTACTCTCTGTGGCTTACCCAACGACTGTTACAGTATTTAATAGTACCTGTACTTACCTTCCCCACATCACATTCTCCATCATCGGAGTTACTACTTGACTACTTACATCACATTCTCAGTATTATAAGTACTTACATCACTTAACAGAACACTTCTTACGTCTACCTTACTACTACTATTAATTACTTCATTATTTACGACTACGTCACTACTTAAATATCTCACTTAACATTACTTAGGTCACAATCACACTACTCTTAAATCTAATTTCACTACATAACTACTTATACTAAATACCTGTTCATTTTCTACCTTCAGCCTGTCCACTTACCGGTAACTTACCCGATTCCCTGTGAATCTGAAATACTCTGACTCGATAACGACACCTGGATAACATTCATATTAAGACTATCATAGTCTCTCTGATAACTCAAACCCGTACGCCTCCCATCTTCTGATTCTCTCTGATTACTCTTCTGACCTTCTCTCTCATAACTCAAATACATACGCCTCCCATCTTCCGATTCTCTCTGATTACTCTTCTGATCCTCACTCTCACAACTCAAATCCATACGCCTCCCATCTTCCAATTCTCTCTCGTTACTCTTCTGACCACTATCACCATCAACACAACTATTAATCCTCTGCGGATCATGATCACCCCCTCTCCTCTGATACACGGCTAACATTTTCCCCCTTCTCTCTACTATACTACTTTCCCCAGACATCATGCGTTCTCTCTCACGCGCGCGCCCTTCCGCACATTCCTTCCAAAGCCTGTCAATGAAATTTTCTCTAAATTCTTCCAAATTAGACATATTATCCCAATACACTCGAAACCATATTTTACTTTCACCGATAAAAACATTAGACAAAATTTCCAGCACGTATTCCCATTCAGTATTATTATTCCTCAACTTACTAGAAAATCTTTTCTCAACTACTTTTACAAATTCTATATAACTGAACTGTTCCCCAGAAAACCCAGTTAAATCACGATCCCTACTGAACAAACCACTCGCTACTATCACCTCACACGCCGACTCACCTGTACCTTTCTGCCGTATCACACCCTGGCAATTCACAACTTCTTCTTCTTCTTCTTCCGCTGCTCTCTCAGAATTCTCTTCCACTATTCTCACTTCTTCCTTCAATTCTTCCTCTCTTTCTCTCACCTGCTGTGATAGCGTTTCCTGTTTGTTCCGTAGTTCAGTGACCTCCACAAGTTTGCTTTCAACTTGCTCATTTCTATTAATCTGTTCCCCCATCTCTTCCCCAACTGCATTGCAAATCTTGTCCAATCACTTCTCGACTACCTCATGAATTTCTTCCCGATTACTAGAAATTTTATTACTTAATTCTACGATATTCTCTGTACATATTTCATTGACTTGTTCGGTCTGAATATGAATATTGCTCTGATCCAACTCCATTTCTCCTCTAAGGTCAATACACTCTTTATTTAACTTATTTTCTAACTTAGATATTTGATCATTGATCATATTAAAATTTTCGTTACATCTACCAATCATTTCTTCCATCTTTTTATTATTATTATTATTATTATTATTTTCACTACTAGTATCAATCTTTTCTTCCATTTTGCTACAGCTACCAATCACTTCTTCCATCTGTTTATTATTATTTTCATTACTAGTATCACTCATTTTCTCCCACTTTTCGAAACTCCTATTCATCATTTCCTCGAACTCGTCCATTTTGGCCATGAACAAATTAACAAAATCTTGGTTTATCCCACCCGCGATTTCCTTTCGAGTTTCAGTGTGTCTCTCAATGTCTGCACTTTCCTGAATTATCTCAGAACCTTCCATCGTTTTCACCTGCTCCCTATTCTGAACTTCACCTTGGATGTCCGCAGAAGCAATGACCTCGTCGTCACATGACTTGTTATTGTCTTCCTTGTCCATCTTTGGTTCACTAGTGATAGTACGCGATCTCAAATTAATTTCCCTCTTCAAATCCCTTGACATATCCCCAAAATACAAATATATAATATCATAAACTTACACTCCTGACATTTACCGGTAATAATTCCGTTGGCTTAATTGCGCATACTCCTCCCAGAATGAACCTATGATATGCTGTCATTCAGAACAAATTTTGAATTTCTTCGTGTCCCACGTTGCGTCGACACTTTGTGAGTTTCCTAACTGCTTGACTAATTTTACAAATATTATATAAATCTGCATTTAACTTGAAAAATCTGAATATCTGCATTTACAATGGAAATTATGAAAATTAACATTCATTAAATAAAATACACACTCGTTGGACCTTACTCACACTTACTTGTTACCTGCTTACTTACACATACGTTATTTGAAGGGCGCCAGCTGCCACTCAGTGCAGCAATAATAGAATGAGACTCTTGACTATCTCTAGGGTGTGGGGTAATAAGCTTACTTTTGACAACATACCATATAAGTTCTGGGAAAAGGAGATTGGCGTTCGGTTTCCCCATTAATTTTGAGGTTAAGATATTTTACTTTCATTGAAGTAAAACTATGAATTCGTTTGATAGAACAATATATATTCTTTAAATAATATATAAAAAAATAGTGAGTCTTGTTGCGATAAAACAGATGAGAATATGAAATTATGACATTGCAACTGAAAGAAACTAGGCATGAATTTGAATTCTTCTTGACCGGACATTTAACACTTTATACGAAATATTTCCCTCACTGATTCACTTCACTGTACCTTCAACACTGTTAGTGTAATTGATCTGGTGTTTACTGTAGATGTGTCACGCCTAACTTGGTGATACATCCTTGTGACTGCTTCTTCTCCATATCATCTGACTTCTTTGTAAGTCAATATGGTATTACCTCTTGGCAGGTCCACGGGTTGCCCTCTCTGTCTCCATGGTAAGCCTTGCGTCCGTGTCTTCAACTAAGTGACCAACTAACTTTTGGCCTCACTCTCTCAATGACCAATAATGAATGGCTCACTGAGTCTTCTCCATCTCTCGTTCACACTCGTTGACTGACCAACTAAGGCCTCTTGATCTAGTAGACGTCTTCACTGTACTGCTTCCGTTTAAGTAATGACTGACGCTACAATATGCATCCACCTTTTATAGACGTTGGTTGACACAGCTACGTAATCTCCAGAAATAACAATGACATACTCCCACCTACGCGACAGATATTACATACAGTTGTGAAATAGCCCGGGGCGGCTGACTCTCAGAGCGCATATTCTAAAAGCTCACGATGACGTAGCCATGGAGTGGCGATGACTTGGCAGAATCGCCAGTGGTATAGCAATATAACAACGTCACTTCCACATCTGATACATCGAAACTCTCACTGTACAGGTATTTAATGATAATCTACACATACGTATATATGCATACATCTAAGTACAATCTTGCAAGCAACAGGCATTGCAAAATCGAATTAAATAAGACTGATAATTACAATAATAGTAACAATATCACAGATAACATAATAATAATACTGACATAATAATAATAATAATAATAATAATAATAATAATAATAATAATAATAATAATAATAATAATAATAATAATAATAATAATAATAATAATAATAATAATAAAATACAGATAAAATCGTACAATAATAAAATACAGATATCATCTTGTAACGGGATTTGAACCGTTACAATGCTAACCCAAAACTCTATCCATTGCACCAACTGTACAATACGACTAACTACTGCTGACAGAGGTAGTTACCCTACATATGGTTACAGTGTTGCCAGATTGCTAATCTTCAACGTCGTTTTTCTGCCGGATATACTCGCAAGATGAAATTTTGTAAGAGACATTTTTTTATTGCTGGCATGTGAGGAGTCGCGCTGCGACGCCCGATTACGCGAATTACGCTTCACCCTGTATATAAAAATGGATGTACGTATGTAAATGACACATCTCCTCCTAAACCACTCGAGCAATTTCAACCAAACTTGGTACACTAATGACTTACTATCCGAAAACGAGCACTGGGGGGTAAGCCAACCGTAGCTCCCTTAGGAGTGAGGGTCAGGGGGGGGGCAAGGTATAAAATTAACTGAAAACGTGTCGAATCCACAGTTTTCGGGGTCACTGAGATAAATAATGACATTCCCGATTTTTTAAAAGTCAAAGTTCAGCTCCCTTTCACATGGGGAGCGAGGGGGGAGTGATATATAAAATTAAACGAAAATAGTGTCGAATACATAGTTTTCGGGGTCGCCGAGGTGAATTGTACACTTTGGATTTTTAGTATCAGGAGACAAACCACGTGGGGGTAAGACAGCCCAGAAACCCTTAGGGGCAGGTGGGCGAGCCGGCTGAGATATTAAAATCATCGAAAGTAGTGTCGAATCCATACTTTTCGGAGTCGCTGAGATCAATAGTGACACTCCGGAATATTTTGAAGTCTCACTTCAGTCCCCTTCTTGGTGGGGGGTGATGGGAGAGTGATACATAAAAGTAATCTAAAATAATATTGAATCCATAGTTGTCGGCGTCGCTGAGATGAATATTGAGAAACCGGATATTTTATAAGTCCATGTTCATCCCCCTTTGGTTTGGAGGGTGGGGTGTGATATATAAAATTAATCGAAAATAGTGTCGAAGACATAGTATTCGGGGTCGCCGGGGTGAATTGTATACTTCGAATTTTTAGTATCAGGAGACAAACCACGTAGGGGTAGGACACTGCAGGGAGCCTTAGGGGAGGGGGAAGAAGGGGCTGAGATATAAAAATAATCGAAAGTAGGTCGAATCCATACATTTCGGGGTCGCTGAGATGAATAATGACACTCCAGAATTTTTTCAAATTCAGCCCCCTTCGTGGTGAGGGGCGATGGGGGAGTGATATATAAAAATAATCAAAAATAGTGTCGAATCCATAGTTGTCGGGGTCGCTGAGATGAATAGTGAGGCTCCGGATATTTTATAAGTGGTGGGAGCGAGGGGTATTGAACATAAAAATAATCGAAAATAGTGTCGAACCCATAGTTATCGGGGTCGCTGAGATGAATACTAACACAGCTGATTAAAAAAAATCAATGTTTAGCCCCTTTGGGGTGGGGGTGGGGGAGTGAGATATAAAAATAATCGAATATACTGCCGAATCCATAGTTTTCCGGGTCGCTGAGATGAATAGTAATATTCCGTATTTTTAAAGTCCAACTTCAGCCCCCTTCGGCATAGGCGGTGAGAAGGTGAGAAAATAAACTGTAAAAAATGACCGAGATAGTGGACGTGTGTTTGTTCCAGTATGACTTTCAAGTATGACTTACTACCTGGAAAACATACTTTGGGAGTAATACGCTCCTAGAACCACTAGGGAAGCGGGTGAAATATAATCTGTATTAATGAATGGAAGTCATTTTGGAGCGATCTATATATACTGTACTATATATAAATTAAGGCATTAAAATGAAAACAGACGTGAATTAATGAGACCATTCTAGGGATCTTAGATTCTTAAAACTTGGTACCAGACAAGCTGATGACTTCAGGATCCCTAGAAAAATCTAAAATTCTCAAAATTCTCTGAGGGGGACACGCTGGGAGTTTCAAATCTGCATAAGAACACAGTCGGTGATATTTATCCAGAACGATAACTTATAGGTTTCACGGGATTAAAAGGTTCCTGAAAGTCCTAATTTTTAACCACCTCCCCCATATAAGATGGTGGCACAATCTCCCAGACAAGTTAGAAAATTAAAATTTGGCAAAATAATAGCTTTGTTGTACGTTAAATTTGGCTGTATTTCTAGATTTACCTAAATTTTCCACTTTGTACACGTATAATTGATGGTTTGATTCACTTATAGGAAAGATGGGATCATCAAATTCTACACGAATATTGGCCCATCCGGTAGCCATATGTGAGCCAAATTCTATATTTGAAGCTGTCGCATAAGTATCTGAAAAGTAATTCACTGTGTGAAAATCTTACACAAATTTCACTCTGTTCAACGTTTATGCAACAGTCTTACCTTCAAATAGATGAGATACGAGGAAATATCTTAGGGCCAGCCATTTAGATTGCTAAATGAGGCCAGAGGTGTCTTACCATACAATCCACTTTTCGATATCATGCAGCAGATATTCTGTAAATGTTGGTGAACATGCATACACTTCCGTATGTCGATCTACGTTTATTCATTGAAGTCGATTTGTAGCGATCTAGAAGGGGGTGTGTCTGATGTTGTAATTAATACTTTACAAATCAATAGTGACTGTCAGCTGGAGGACGTCTGCTGTTGTAATCAGTACTCCCCGCATCGACTTTAACTGGCAGTAGGAATGGGGACCTCCTCCAACGCCTGTGTACAATTGTAATGAATAATTCCCTGCTCGATTTGACTAGCAGAGAGCAAGGGAGCGTGCATTTTTCAAAACTCTTTTAGCTGATTCTCTTTATCGTTAGAAATAGGTGCCCTCTTGCAAGGGTGCCACCGATTATTAAAAAGGATTACCCATCAAAATGTGACTGACGTTACGCACAGTGAATTGCGGTAGACAAGTGGACCTGTCATTATCATCACAACTCCTCAACTAGCACTTTACATTGGAAACAACGTCTGCGGACCTTCCTATGCTGTTTCTCGGATAACGTCAAGAGACATGCAATTTAAAAAATCTTCTTCACTTCATGTACAGTAATTTACTTCGATATCCGTATACAATGTAGAATACCGTAGCGAAGCACGGGTACATTTGCTAGTTATATATACAATAATGCTTAGCTGTAAAACATTTTAAAAGTAGATATTGTCTTTTCAGAAATGAATTTTGTTTTCAAACTTCTTTACTTTACGAAACTTCTTTGAACACATGTTAGCAGTTATAATGTGATCATTGTTTACTTTTTCTCCGTACGTGTCTTTAACACAAACACAATTATCACGAATCTACGAACTCGTGAAAAAAAGCTACATGTAACTCTTCATGCGATAAAACACGTTCTGGTAAATGCAATCCTGCCCTTTGAAGCGTTTGACCTTGTGATTTAATGGTCATTGCGAAGGGTAATTTTATTGAGAGTTGTTTCCTTAGCATTTGGAAAGGCGTGGTTGGATCAGAATGCGAGGCATGAGCACAGTGTTATTGGAGTGAATGATTTTAGCAGTGATGCTGTACCCGCTTAAGTGAGTTACCACCAATCTTGCACCATTAATTAATCCCTGATTTGCGTTAAGATTTCTAATTTAAATAATAGCAATTTTCTTTAAAACCAATTTATGAGGTGGTAAACAGGACGGATTTGAGGAGCTGAAGAATTCCATGGGTGTACAATTGAACGTTGTTTATCTCTTCATATTGGACAGAATCAGAAATGAGGTAAACATTTTCCTCTAAAGGTCACAAACCGGAAATGACATGTTCATTATTGTTGTACACACCCGGGAGATAGTGGCTTCGAACCCCACTGTCAGCAACCCTGACGATGATTATCCGTGGTTTCCCATTTTCACACCAGCCAAAAAACTGGGGTTTACCTTAATTAAGGCCATGGTCGCTTCCTTCCTACGCCTAGCCCTTTCCTGTACCATCGCCGCCATAAGACCTAATTGTGTCGGTGCGACTTGAAAAAAAAAAAGAAATAAAATCAAATAATGTTGTACAAATAAAATGCTATTATTATGGACAGGGGACATAAAATCGCCGTTTAATAGAATTGCGAAACATTTTGTCATTGACTTCTGTGGCATTGAATATGGTGGTAATAATACTGGCGTAATTACAATAACAATGTTTCTAAATTTTGATCGCTTCATCTTTTTGAACTAAATTACATCACCGAATTTAAGTAACCATTCAGTGATAATGTGATCATTATTGCCCTCATATTTTTAGTCAACTTATGAATTCTAGCATAAGACCATAAGGGCGATCGTTTAACGAAGGCTGTTCTCCTGGCATGTCTAACAACGGGTAACACCTTACGGAAATCTCCGCCAAATAGAATTATTTTACCTCTATTATGGAGAATATTATTCACGATGTCCTTCAAAAGTCGATCGAGAACGCTTAGCGCGTCTGTCGGAACCGTTCAAATCTCGTCCCAAATGAAGTGGTATGAGTCACGAAGTTGTGCATCCTTGGTGTGACTATGAATCGATGAGTCCGATTTACTCAAGGTGGAAAGTACAAGTAGTTTGAAAATCAAATGTGATGTGCGTCCCCTAGGTAAGAGATTGGCAACAGTACCTGTCCATGCAACTGGTAAAACAACCTTGTTTTCACCTCGTAAAATGTGGCACAAATGTTTTACCCTAATCCCGCACTCCCGGGTCCGTCACTGAAGTAACAATTCGGAATTTAATTCCTTACTGGATTTAATACTTTCTTAGCTATTACCTACTATTCTACTTAGCTCTTCATAAGTTGTCCAGCCGTTCGTACATCCTTCTTCTATGTTGTGCGACGGTCACAGCAAGGGTCGGTAGCTTGAAGTGTTATATATTGTGCAAATGCTATTTGTTCGGGGCGTCGATCTATAGAGATATTTTGCCCTTACTTGCACGTTGTGATATGAACCTTCGTGTAATTGGAATGGAGGAAGTGTAGATTGTTGAATGTTAGGAAAGGAACGTTAAGGACGACACAAACACTGAGTCCCCAGGCCAGAGATAATAATAATAATTTACAATTATAAATCCCTGAACCAGCTGGGAAACGAACCCGAGGCCATCGGGTGATAGGAGGACGCGTTGCCCCCACATCGTGAGGCCGGATAGCTTGAAGTGTTGGAAATATTTGCTATGATATTTAAAATGATTATCCAATTCCTGCAGTGCGAAGTTGAAGACTTCAGGTAGCGTGCGCTGTCTCTGAAAATCTTCTCTAAGTGGGTCTTCAAATATTGTCCACAACTCAGATATATTGGCAGGAGAGGGAATATGTGGATGATAGTGAAAAGCCATCTCAATTGCATTGCCATTTTGTGTGTGGCAGCCTCCTGCAAGCATTCTTCCATTCGGCATCGTTAATGTCACAGTTTAATTTTTCTGCAGCTTGTTGAAATGACTTACACAGTATTCCATCAACTGTACGTAGATCGTCAAATGACTGCGGTTCGTTGACGTGCAGAAGTAGTACTCGGAGATAACATCTTTCGATGTCAGCCGGATTGACAATGTAGTTCCGTCCAAAGCATTTGCTTTTTCTTTTCTCTTTGTCTTTTGTGGAATATTCCATTGTCCTTCTGACCACACAAAATGTTCTGGAATTTCGTGGTAAGGGTAATTGTGTGCTGTTAATATTCTCATTGCTCGTTCGTAATCTGTTTTCCTTCCAGGGTCGGGTTTTCCCTTGGACTCAGCGAGGGATCCCACCTCTACCGCCTCAAGGGCAGTGTCCTGGAGCTTCAGACTCTGGGTCTTGGGGTAAAACTGGGGAGAATGACCAGTACCTCGCCCAACCGGCCTCACCTGCTATGCTGAACAAGGGCCTTGTGGGGGGGACGGTAAGTTTGGAAGGGATAGACAAGGAAGAGGGAAGGAAGCGGCCGTGGCCTTGAGTTAGGTACCATCCCGGCATTTGCCTGGAGGAGAAGTGGGAAACCGCGGAAAACCACTTCCAGGATGGCTGAGGAGGGAATCGAACCCCCCTCCACCCAGTTGACCTCCCGAGGCTGAGTTGACCCCGTCCCAGCCCTCGTACCACTTTTTAAATTTCATGACAGAGCCGGGAATCGAACCCGCAGCTCTGGGGGTGGCAGCTAATCACACTAACCACTACACCACAGAGGCTGACAATATTCTCATTGAACAATTTTAAAATACCATGACTTCGGAGTTACTATCAAGGTTAGCATTAACTTCGTATCCACCAGGCGAGTTGGCCGTGCGGTTAGGAGCGCGCAGCTGTGAGCTCGCATCTGGGTGATAGTGGGTTCGAACCCCACTGTCGGCAGCCCTGAAGATGGTTTTCCGTGGTTTCCTATTTTCACACCAGGCAAATGCTGGGGCTGTACCTTAATTGAGGCCACGGTCGCTTCCCTCCCATTCCTAGGCCTTTCCTATCTCATCGTCGCCATAAGACCTATCTGTGTCGGTGCGATGTAAAGCAACTAGCAAAAAAAAAAAAAAAAGAAAAAAAAATGAAACCTCGTATCCGGCCTGAAAGTATACCGTTTGTTCTTCCGGTAAGTGCACAGGGAGTTGCTCGACCGTATGTGATCGTTGGAAAAGTTGGCATTCGTGTAATCGCTATATAGCCTCTGGTGGGCTCACAAAACGACAGTTCAAATAAATGTTCAGTTCATCGGTGAGTTGATGTTGACCTTCAGAATCTGTACACAATCGTAAAGCTGCGCAGTCATGTCTTTTATACACGTATTTGTACACATATTTAACAGATTTATTGAAGAACAATGCTCTAGACCAGGGCCATCCAAACAGCGCTCCCCGAGCGCTAGCGCTCTGGCCGCGCTCCAAGCCAGTGCTCCGAGCGCTTTGGGGAAGGTAGTGGTGGGAGAAGCTTGGCTGGCTGAGCGAGCGGTCTGCCCGCCGCGCCGAAGAGAGCAGTCGATCCATCAGTCGTAGTCTAGTCTACAGTGACTCTATACGTATAGTGTCACTGTAGTCTAGTCCAATGCGCTTTGTTGACAACGTGTAACTAAATAACTAAATCAGTTTCGCAGTTGTCATGACTGAACATCATACAAAAAAGGAGTGGTGAAGCAGCAGCTTTTAAAGCAGAATGGGAAATTTCATTTTTTTGTACAGCTTATAAAGGGCATGCCAAATTTTTAGTGTGCCACCGAGATTTAATGTATTAAAAAAGCACAATTTGGAACGGCACTACAGTGCCAACCACAGGGATGATTACGGTGATTTGACAGACGCCAGTCGCCAATCGAAGTTGGAAGAATTGAAAGAAAATTTCAAGCAGCACTGTTCTGTAAATATTATTGTTTTAATTTTTAAATGCTTGTTTACAAACGAGAATGAAGAAATGATTGAATTATCTGAAGAACACTAAAATTGTGACTTGCCGTATTTTTATCTGACAGATGATTGAGGAGAGTGAGGTTGATGGACCCATTTTACCAACAAGCTACAAATGTTCGCCGCGAATTGCCAAATCTGGGAAACCCTTCACGGAAGGGCATGCAATCAAGGAGTGCCTAATGGATGCGGCGGCATGTATTTGTCCTGTGGAGCTAGTTGAGAAATTTGACAAAATCTCTCTTTCTCCTCAAACTGTGGCTCGCAGAATAGACGATATGGCCTTTGATATGTAACAGCAAGTAATGGAGAAGGCAGCAAATTTTGTTTCCTTTTCCATCGCCCTCGACGAATCAACCGACATTGCGGACAAATGTCAGCTCCTAATTTCCATGCGAGGGGTGGATGACGATCTTTGGGTCACCGAGGATATCCTAGACTTGGTAGCTCTCGAAGACACCTCTACCGGTTTCGATATTTTTCAAGCAGTGGAGGGTGTTTTTGAGTCAATGGGATTAAAATGGGAGCAGTTGACGAGTGTAACGACGGATGGAGCTCCTGCTTTACGTGGTCTACGCACGGGGTTCCTCAGCTTTGTAAAATTAAACATGGCTGAGAGCGGTAGTACCCTAATGGCGGGATCCAGTGCTTTATATACCAGGAGGCAATCTGTCCAAAAGTCGCCAAGCTTAAAGACATAATGGGAACAGTTGTGCGAATGATAAATTTTCTTCGCTCCCATGA
This sequence comes from Anabrus simplex, assembly GCF_040414725.1. Lineage (NCBI taxonomy): Eukaryota > Metazoa > Arthropoda > Insecta > Orthoptera > Tettigoniidae > Anabrus > Anabrus simplex. Next base: position 347,256,641 of record NC_090269.1, on the reverse strand, counting down.
ACTCACGCACCGTCAATTCAAAGAGTACCAAGCCGTGCGGTTAGGGGCGTGCAGCTGTGAACTCGCAATCGCGAGACAATGGGTTCGAACCCCACTGTCCGCAATCCTGAAGATGTTTTTGTGGTTTCCCATTTTCACACCAGGCAAATGCTGGGGTTGTACCTTAATTAAAACCTTAATTAAGGCCACAGCCGCTTCCTTCCCATTCCTGGGCCTTTCTTGTCCCATCGTCGCCATAAGACCTATCTGTGTCGGTGCGACGTAAAGCAAGTAGCAAAAGAAAAAAATCAGAGTTCTTGGATGACATCGAAGCGGAGTATCCGGATATCCCGTATCATGCAGAAGTAAGATGGCTGAGCAACGCGAAGTGCTTCATCGAGATTTTTGCTTGCGGAATGCAATAGATACCTTTTATGACATGAAAGGGTGGCCCGAAGTTCTTTTGCGTGATCCTAAGTGGGTGGCGGACTTGGTCCCTTTAAGTGACTTTACTGCCCATCTGAATACTTTGAACACTTCGCTTCAGGGCGAAAAGTACATTATCTCCGATTTGGTGGAAAAAAGTCAAGCGTTCGAAAGAAAATTGATTTTGTGGGAAAACCAGTTGCGTTCAAGGAACACAGGACATTTTCAATTGCTTGAAACAATGAAATACGGTGTCGACTTTGATGAGTATTTGCAGGTAATTCGCCAATTACAAGAAGAGTTTGAAAAGAGATTTTCAGAATACAGAAATCCGAGCGGTGTTAGATGTATTTGTTCGACCATTTTCTTTTCGTGCAGACAGTGCTCCACAGCTATTTCAATTAGAGTTGCTTAAACTGCAGTGCAATGTTCGTCTTAAAGACCGCTTTCTAATGTCACGAAGTTTAGAAGAATTTTGCTGCGGCTTTCCGCAAGAAGAATACCCCCCTTTTGTATAAACATGCATGTAAAGTTCTGTCAATGTTCGGCTCAACGTGCATTTGTGAATGTTTCTTTTCGGTTCTTAAGTTTACCAAAAGTAAACATCGTGCAACGATAAGCGATAGAAACTTGCGCAATTGTTTAAGAATAGCTGTGTTCAGAAATATTGTAGGCCTACTCAATTTGGAGATGATTGTTTGCTCCAAAAGTAAAAGCTCATGAAAACGACTGACCAAAAGTCACTCATTGTCTGTACTATCTGTTCATATCGGTAAAACGTTGTTGAATTTTCCTCTCAGATATGTTCAAATTTCGGTTTTGAATAAATCACATTACTGTATTCTTTACTCAGCACTTGATTTCGTTTCCTGCATATTTCATACATCGGAGTACCTTTCGATTTGTAGATGTGGTATATTTTTACGGCAAACAGCTCTATCAATATGATGTCAACAAACCCACAAAAGCCGTCAGACGCACGACTGTACGTACGTATCTGGTCAGCGCGGTCCGAACATCACAGTTGGCCGCTGTTAGCGGTGAGAGAAGGTTGTCTGCTCTGCATTCTCCTGCTAGTCGCTCGTGTCAGAACAGTGTGCTTGTTAAGAAAACTACGAGTTTGTTCCGAGTTCTACTTGTGTGAATTCGTTTAATTGTGTTTTCAGTGAAACAGTGAAAATATAAGTAATATCATGGCAACAAAATTTGTAAGGAGGAATACTCTGAAATGCATATTTGAACGTGAGAATAAGCCTTCGGCGTGGGATGTACATAATTGGATCCAGTCACTGCTGGAACTCTCATCAGATCAAATCGACATGATCCAGCTGGACAATCTGGAAACCGCAGCATATATTAAGGTAATTTCAACAGTGATTTACGAACGTTTGATATGTCACTATTCAGGGATTCAGAAAATAATGTTAAGTGATGGTCGTATAGGAAAAGTTACTGTGATGCCAGCCGACAGGGTACAAAAGACTGTTCGAATACTAAATGTTCCCCCGGAAGTGCCTATAGAGTCCATTTCAATAGTATTAAGTAAATACGGGAAAGTGGTAGAACACAGGGACGAGGAGTGGTCACAGCAATACCCCTTCAAAGTACGCAATGGTATACGTGCTATTAGAATGGAGTTAAAAGACCCAATACCTTCCTTCTTATATATTGAAGGCTTTCGTGCACAGGTTATTTATGACGGCCAAACTAGAACATGCCTTGCTTGTAATTCGCCCAGTCACTTGAAACCAGACTGTCCGCTTCGCCAGAATCGCTTGGCAGAGCGAAGAAATGTAAACAATGACACACTCACACCTGTTAACTCCTCCGTCAGTGAACTAGACCCCACTATACCAGTTTCCCCCTCGCTAAGCGAGCCACACAACAACGCCAATAAACAAGCACCGTGGGCAGATATACACAATGAGGAAAACACAGCACACAACCCGGCTATTGATAGGAATGAATTTCCTTCGGTCACGGAGAGTCAGAATAAACGTATGAAGACTGAGTTGGAACATAGCATTTCCAAATCCCTACCTCCTGAAATCCATGAACAAATTAATGCAACTAAAGACGTGCCTTCTATATCCTTGGCCACAGTGAACTCCACGCCTGCCCAAGAGTCTGTGAATTACCTGATAGATACTCCAAGTACCCCTTTAATTCTGGATCTTAGCCAGACCACGAACAACGCATCTCTCCCCTCTAGGATGGAAACCGAAATTATGGGCAGTGCAGATACACCCGATCGGGACTTACTAGATACAGAAATGGCAGAGGAAGGTGTGGAAACTGAAGCGTGTATTGGTGAAGAGAAGCAAAGTAAGATGTCTTCACCTCGAATGAGAAACATAAATAAAACACACAGTACGTCATCCACGGCGGACAAAAGCTTGAAGGACAGTCAACCATCACATACTTCCTTAAGCTATAGGGACCCACGTCTACATACAAGAAAGAAGAGTGCCGAGCGGAAAGGGTCTAATTCTAAAGCGTCTGTACCTAAATGACTCTGCACCAACCACTACCTGTCGTATCTATAAATAACCGTCTACTTAAACATGAATACAGCTTCTTGGCATTTTGCTTTCCCTCTCTGTCTTGTTATGGTGAATCTTCTTACAACTTACGCCACCCTTGATATTAATGGAGCAAGGAGTGTTACAACTCAAGCGCTGCTTAGTCGGTTCGTGAAGGAATATGATATTGGCATCTTATTCCTCCAGGAAGTTAATGAGACAAACTTCCATTTCTTATATAACTATGACTATATAACGAACGTAGGTGATAACTTCCGAGGAACTGCCATAGTATACAGGAAAGGAATTCAGCTCACTGATGTCATCATGGACCCTACGGGAAGGTTTCTGTCTGCCACCTATAATAACACACGATTGATAAACGTATATAGCCCATCCGGGTCACAGTACAAACAGGACCGAAACCTATTATTTACAAAAGAAATAGTGCCCCATTTAGTGACACCTGGTCCAATTATTCTAGTAGGTGATTTCAACTGCACTCTTCACCCACGAGACCAAACAGGTACTTTTAACTTTTGTCCAGGCCTTCAGACACTAATACAGTCTATGCAGCTCAAGGATGTGTGGCAGCAGCTACACGGCTCACATGTCGAATTTACATTTTGCGTGGGGAGTCGAAATCCAGGATAGATAGGATGTACGTATCTAAGGCGCAAGTACAGGTCCTCGATAGCTGTAAGGTGATTCCCGTCGCCTTTAGCGATCACCACAGCGTTCTAGTTATGATGAAGACAACCAGGAGTGACAGATGCATCGTGGGGAAAGGAATATGGAAGACGAATAGGTCTGTTTTCAACAATACTGAGGATGTCCAACGTTTCACGGAGTGTTATCACCAATGCAAATTAGCGCAAAATCGCTATAGTAGCGGGATGGACTGGTGGACGTATAAACTTAAACCTGCCATTAGAGCTCTCGGACGGACAATAACGTATGAGCACAACCAGGATACAAGTAGGAAAATTGAATTCCATGACAGAGTTATGTTTGATCTGCATCACAAGGAACAGCAAGGCCAAAATGTCTCTTCTGCATTAAATTCTATTAAGAGAATTATTTTAGGTATTAAAGAAAGCAGCCTAGAACAACTCCATCAGCACGTAAAAGGCACTTCCCTCATCGAAAGAGAGAAAATCTCTCTCTACCACATTGCCAAAATTAGACGGTCAGCCAATAAGCAATTTATTAATCGATGGGATAATGGTAAAGGGACAATATTTACTACAAAGGAACAGCTCCTTGCAGAAAGTGAGAGATATTTCCGTGAAATGTTTGCAGAAGACAGCATCTCAGAGTTCGATATTGACAGATATCTTCATCAACTCCAGAGTCATCTAGAAGGAGATGATATCGCACATCTTACTAATAATATTTCCGAAGAAGAAGTGAAGCGCGCGTTAGACCATACTGCATCAAATAAGACGCCAGGCCATGATGGGATCCCGTATGAATGGTATAAGACATTTTGGAACATTATCGGTAAAGACCTGACACAAGTTATTAATTATGCCTTCAGTCACAACATAAGTGATTCATTTGCAGAGGGAATTATCATCCTAATTCCCAAACTCTCCAGTTGCACGTATATCAGTGACTATAGACCTATTACAATATTAAACACCGACTATAAACTACTGGCCAAGATTTTAGCGAACAGAATCAGAACTACCCTCCCTTCATTAATTACTAATGGACAGGTTTGCACTATACCTGGAAAAAACATCTTCCATAATCTCCTGGCAATACGTGATGTCATCATATATCATTCAGTGTGTGACACTGCTTCAGGAGCTCTGGCTAGCATTGACCTCAGCAAAGCCTTCGATAGGATAGCACATTCTTATCTTTGGAAAGGTTTACGAAAGTTTCGATTTCCAAACCGTATCATAGAGACAATACAGCGCATATACCACAAGGCATCCTCCCGAGTTATGATAAATGGATTTCTCTCAGCAAAATTTTCGATACACAAATCAATTCGACAAGAATGCCCATTATCAATGGCACTTTTGTTTTAGCAATAGAACCCCTGATTCAAAGTTTGAAAAATTCTTTAACCGGATTAAGTATTAACAACGAATGCTTCACAGTAGGCGCATACGCGGATGACATTACCCTACTGTTGACCAGTGACGAAGATGCTAATCATGCGCAAGAGACTCTCGAGGCCTTCTGTACGGTGTCTGGGGCACAAGTGAATTATAGCAAATCCTCATTATTGCTGTTAGGTTCAAATGACAATCGACAAGTATTTGCCAGCTCCCGGATTCCAATTGTTAACCACTGCAAGATATTGGGCATTACCTTCAGTAACGATATTTCGGAGACGATAGAGTCTAATTGGACTTCTGCTCTAAACACCCTACGCTTTCAGCTAAAGGAGGAACTTTCAAGACGACTCAACATTTTCCAAAAAGTTTGGCATATAAATATTTTTGCGCTGTCGAAGCTCTGGTACCTTGCCCAAATTCTTCCCGCCTCACATGTCATGTGCCAACGTGTTGAAATGGCAATTGGATTTTATCTATGGAAAGGATAAAGATACAGAATAAGAAGAGATCAACTTCATCTTACTGAACAGGATTGTGGCTTGCGCCTAATTGCAGTCGAAAAGAAATGCGCGGCACTCTTTCTGTCTCATATCATTAGAGCATTGTACTCAAGAGGAGATGTATTTGACAGTGCAGTGCTCAATTTGTGTGTAACAACAAACCTGCAACAACAAGATCCCTTTAGAAGCTGCTTCCGGAACGCTCTCTCCATTCTACAGCAACTTCCAGAAACAGAAATTACAGCTGGGAAGTTGGATAAAGCTAAGAATATATACAACTTCCGATTGAAGCAATCTAAATGTATTCCACTCGTACAACAGAAATACCCACATCGTGACTGGAAGCAGATCTGGGAAAATATTTGGAACAAATGGATCCCGATTGAATGGAGGGTATCGCTCTACATATACACAAATGAAATCATCCCGACGGGTGAGAAATTGAAATGGCATGGACAAGTATCTGATGACAACTGTCTGGTATGTCATCGGACGGACAGTCTCGTGCATCGAATTACCACATGCGGCAATGCGGCACTAGTTTGGAGATGGACACTAAACGCTATCTACAGGATATCCGGGACAACAACAACCAGTAACAGAGTGAGAGAGATACTGAATCTGGAACTAAATCACGCATAGAACGAGAGTAGAAACGCTTGCATATGGATAATAGCCGGAGCCATTCACTACAACATCAAGGCGTACGCTCAGCATACAAGTGTGACTTTACCAGGATTTCTGGATCATCTCAGGAAAGAACGATGGAAGATGGTCAGACAGAAGTGTCTTCAAGAAGCTTTTGGAACACATCTTTTTAAATTCTGAGTGCTTTCCTGTTATGTCCTTTGTGTAATATTTGCCAATTTTAGGTTAACTGCAGAGTGTTTTGTGGTGGTAAAACTGTGTACTGTTCAAGGATTTGGATAATGAATGACAGGCATAATTAAGTTTGCTCCCAGTGTGCAAAAGGAAAATAGTTTTTGTGTGGGTTTTTTTTTTCTGCTGTGAACGACTTGATGTTCTCCTGTCTTCAATTTTAATTTGTTTATTTGTTTAGATGCAACTTATCAACGTTCTGTTTGCGAAATTAACCTAGATTTGTTCTAATATTTTTGTTTTAAAAAACGATAAGGAGTTTGTGTATCTCGTTTAGTATGTAAGTAGTGTTTGATATTGTCAATAAAAAAGCAGATATCTCTTTTAAAAAAAAACATCGTCTGTCTCAGGTCTCCTCGCTGCCACTCTGTGGTGGTGGTAGGGGAAGGAACGCTAGTCTGACTGCCCAGTGCTCCCCGAGCGCGGGCGCGCTCTCGGAGCGCAATGGCTGGATGGCCCTGCTCTAGACTGATATGACAACTGGATTTTCTACTGCACAATACGGTACAATCCACCGATTATCAGTGATACATGATCGAGGTGTCATTGTAACATCGTTATCGCATCTTCTATAATTGGGGTAACCATTAACATTTAATTAAGTTTCATCTTGAAATTCTGTTGGATAATTTTTATTAATTTTTTGTTATTGCATGCATAGACTGTTTGGAATGACAGTACCCTACGGTCCGTGTACCATGCATTCCAGAATAACGTCAAAACGTTGAGGATCTGTTTCTTTGTCTGGAATTTCTGCTCAAATTAAAGAGTCTATTAACAGATTCTGCTTTCTTCGTTCTTTATGCAAATACGGTTTTTATACTTGTGGAATTTCTCTTTGTGCTATCTGTGACACGTTTCATTGGTGTTGAATGGCCTTTGGTTGGAGGTATCCCTCTCGATCTGCCTGTTGTTCCCCCTGACATCCTGGAATGAACTGGAACATCATTGTTATTGAAGTTAGGAGCAATAGAAGTACACGGCGCCGTTAGTATACGGTATTTACTTGATTTAAAAACAGATTGTAAATAGATGGCCCATTCCACATTCTTTAAACTATGTAAACAACTCCAACCGACAGCTGTCGTGCATCTTAGTTAAATATATTGTCAACAGATGTCGCCTTCTACATTCTTTATTCAAATAAGGATTTTAAAATATTTCTTAAATGAAAACATGAATTTTCAACTATTTGTTTCTTTTTCGTCATTGGCGGGGAATGTGATCTTCAAAATGATGTCTGAATTATTAATTTTGATAAAGTATTAAGGGAGATATGGCGTAGCGACAAAAAAGTGTGTGTGGCTAAAATGATTTTTAACGGAGTGCAAATCCTCAAGGTTTGAGCGCTTTTCTGGACAGTCACATGGCGACCTACCCTTGTTAGTATAAAATAAAGTCCTCGATCCTGTCTGTCTGATGGCTTATCTCAAGAACCACCGGATGGATTTTGATGCGGTTTTCACCATCTATTAAGTGTTCCTCGAGAAAGATTCATGTATAGAAAAAATCATCTATGGCAAAAGGAAGCCCGATTTCAGTGAATTAGGTCGAAGGGAAAACGGGCGTACGTGCGCCTTTTTAGCTTACGCTGCCTAAACCGTTAGATGCATCTGTACTATTAGGGCAAGAATTGTTCAGCATAAAAAGTCCTACAGAAAAGTCCGCAACTATTTGTTGAGTGATTTTATGTTAGAATAACGATTTAAAAAAGCAGAACAAAGGAAAGGAGCTCGATTTGTTCCGGGTGATTTCCGACAAAAGAGTAGCATCACGAAAATTGTGCAAAGTTTAGGTTGTGAATACTTGGGGGAAAGGAGACGAGCTGCTCGATTGAGTGGTATGTTCCGAACTGCCAGTGGATAGACATTAGTACGCGAATAAGTTTGAGTGGTGTTTTTAAAAGTAGGAAAGATCACAAAGTGAAGATAAAATTGCAATTCAAGAGGGCAAATTCGGGTAAATATTCGTTTATAGGAAGAGGAGTGATTGATTGATTGATCGATCGATCGATCGATTGATTGATTGATTGATTGATTGATTGATTGATTGATTGATTGATTGATTGATTGATTGATTGATTGATTGATTGATTGATTGATTGATTGATTGATTGATTGATCGATCGATCGAAACACCTTTAACAAATAATATATATGATTCCTTCCATTTCACTCTCTCTCTTGCTGCCCTTGACCAATGAACTTCAGCTACTTCTCTGAATTCTTGAGACCATCTCTGTAGAGGACGCCCTCTGTTTTCCTATCCTGAGACCCCATGTTGTTGTGGTGGAAGCGTACCTATCTTGATGCATCCTGGCCATGTGTCCACCCCAAGTCCATTTAAGAGACCTCGCTTTGATATAGTTCTTCATTCTGCACTTTAATAAAAATAACAATAATGTTATTTGTTTCATATCACTTCGCTTGCCTTGGATATTAAGAGACGCCAGCTTTTTGGACGAGTTCATTAGCATACTGGGAGCCAATTACACGGAGTTACCGTATTAGGCCCTGTCAAATGGTATCGAACAAAACTGGGATCGAACACGTTATCTTCCGAAAAGAAGAACGATCACACATGTCAGCCAAATTTGATTTCAAATCGCCATAAACTACCCTGTTAATTTAAACAAGAATTGCTTTCAGATCTTGATACTACGAACATTTCTTTAAGCATAGGGTTCTGTCATTGAATTGTTACGGCATTTTAATAGCAATCAATGTTTCTAGTAAATCAATGGCTAGGACATTTATTGAGGATTTCGGAGATTTGTTGTTGTTTGAGACATCAGTCCATAGACTGGTTTGATGCAACTTCAATGCCACCCTATCCTGTGCTAATCATTTTATTTCTACGTAACTGCTACATCCTACATCTACTCTAATCTGTTTATCATATTCGTACTTTGGTCCACTCCGGCCTTTTATATCGCTTCCTTCAGAAACGAACTGAACGGAACTAGGGTGTCCTAAGATATGCCCTATCATTCTGCCATTTCTTCTGGTCTAATTTCACCAAATAGCTCTCCTCTCACCAATTCAATTCAGTATTTCTTAATTTGTGATTCGATCTACCCACCTCGTCTTCAGCATTCTTTTGCAACACTACATTTTAAAATCTTCTATTCTCTTTCTTTCTGAGCTACTTATATATATCAATATCAATGTTCGAAGTGAGCAAGTTCCTTTTCCTAATAAATGGCTTCCTGGCTTTGTTGATCTGCATTTTATGTGTTCCTTACCTCTACCGACATTAATTATCTTACTAGCCAAATAACACTATTCATCTACTTCCATTTTCTAACATAATGTTTCCTACATCACCAGACTTCATTCGAGTTCACTCCATTACCTTTGTTTTGGATTTATTTTCATCTTGTCCTCTTCCAAGATTGTATCCATACCATTCAGCAATTTCTCCAGATATTCTGTAGACTCAGATACAATAACAATATCTTCGACAAATCTCAGAGTTTTGATCACCTCTCCTTGGACTGAGATTCATTTTTCAAATTCTTCTTTGATTTTCTTTATCCCCTGTTCTGTGTGTGTAAACATTGAAAAGGAGAGGGTCTTTACTACTTTTATTAGCAGCGTTTTATAAAGAATGACCAATTTATGATGTAATATTCAATTATATAGTTTTATAAAAATGGTTCAAATAATCTAGAATTGTATACGTTTTTCTATTTTCCAGCGTGTGTTGGACATATTCTCAAACGTTCATAAGTTGGGCTTTATACATTTAGCTCCAACGTTATTATAGCTGGAAATCCTTACAACTTATAGGAAGCTTTCATTGTGAGACAGCATAAAAATAACTGGAAATAAATTGTACCAAAGAAAGAAGAGAAAATTACGCATTATTCGCAAGCCAAGCTTACTCGAAGACACCTTCAGGTCCTAAGAGGATTAATATTAAATTCTCAGTGAGTGTCATTATATCTCAACTCAAAGCTGTAAAATGGCACAGGAGAAAGATAATGAGTTGCGAGAACAGCTCGGGGCACTCTCTCAAACTGAACCTGTCACCTCCTTGCTTCCTTCTATTTGAAGAAAATTCAATCTTCTTTCTAGGCCTCTATTATTTTCGGAATTAACATTCTCGTTCCGTAAATTGACATTTACTTGCCTGCAGTCAACGAATGGAACTTTCTTCTCCACTCAAACAGTATACGAATTCCATTACATCCATTTGTTTTCTTAATATTTGAAATGGGCTAGAATTCAAGAGAGAGCTAACCCACAAATTGTTAAAATGAGTTATTGACATATTATTTGGATATTACTATTATATATTTATTATCCCACAATATATGAAGAATTGTTATCCACTTTTACTCTTCCACAGTATAAAAGAAATATTTTGGAATATCTCTGAATAGCAATCTTGTTGTGCGAGCCCTGCGGTGGCAATATATCAGCTAGCGGTAGCCAATAGCACACACACGCTTGTTGTCACATATTTTAGTGTTGACATCATGGCTGACGGTGACAGATGGCTGCTTAGACTCGGTGTGTCTTAAACCCCATACTCTGTTAGTAAACTTTAAATGTAACAAGAAGTTCATGTTGAAGTAAATCTGAACCTAACTGCATTTTAAAACAAGTAATTGATGAAAATTCAACTGTTGTAAAAGTAACCCATATTTTAAATTTCATTTTTCAGATTTGGCTATTTGGAGCTGAAATTATTCCGATAAATAATGGATATTAGAAGACGCTTTTAATCTTCCTTTATTTTTCGGATTATAAATAATTGTTTATATACCAAAAATGTTACTGTTATTGTGCTCAATTTCATGCAATAAAGAAAAAAAGCAAAATTCAAAATATCACAGTTCCAAGTCTGTTTGGGTTAGCTTTCACATTCTAGTACTAAAATCATACATTTCTCTTGGTTATACCGCAAGAGATAAATTCTTTAAGAAAACTTTTAGAATGTTTACGTCGAACAATCCACTCCCCTGGTTACCCGTATGAGCCACCCATCTCCAGAGAGATAGGTGGCATGTTAGGTACCGTTGCCGGTGTACCCATTGGCGCTACTTTATCGGTCTGTGTCCAGCTCCATGACTAAATGGTTAGCGTGCTGTTCTTTGGTCACAGGGGACCCGGATTCGATTCCCGGCAGGGTCGGAAATTTTAACCATTTTAACGGGGCCTAGGTGTATGTGTCGTCTTCATCATCATTTCATCCTCATCACGACGTGCTGGTCGCCTACGGGAGTCACATCAAAAGACCTGTACCTGGCGAGCCGAACATGTCCTCGGACACTCCCGGCACTAAAAGCCATACGCCATTTCATTTCACCGGTCTGTTATGAGTGTATTTCAGGTTATAAATTTGTAATCATTTGTGCTGGCTGACACATTGGATTACATTGAAATACAGCATATGGTTGGACACGGGTGGTTGTCCGTCCGAGTAACAACCACGCCGGGCATGCTTTTGAGAGTGCCGTATATATTGCGCCAATTCATTTGTGAATAAATGTTATTGCAGATGTTGGGTTTTAACTTTTGCAGCGTTTAGTTCGACTTTTAGCGGTGCGCCTGCGTCGGAATTTAATTGGTTCTGGTGCTTTCAGAAGGTTTAGGTTTTTAAAGGAAATGAGAAATTTTATGGAAGCTTGGCGGGTATTTGTAACGGCAGTGTGAAGTTGCGGGGGAGAGGGTCTGGTTCAGTCTTATATTAGTATACATGGTGGTGATTGGGGTTGTGGGTGGGCTGTTCTGTGTCCTGAGGAGATTTCGCAGTAGTAACTGTAGATTATATGGATCTTGAATTGGAGGACGGGAAAGAATAGGTGGAGATATTTTAAGGTTTAGGATTGAATGGGGATGTGCGTTCGTTTGGGTAAGGTGGTGTGGTTGTCTGTAGTGTTTCCTTATTGCTTGTTTTAGGTTTGGGCAGCCAGGAAACGGAGCGACGTAGCTGCCTTGGCAGTTGGCACACTTCGCCTCGTCCCGAGGTACCTCGCAATCAGAGTGATGGTGAGAGCCACCGCATCTCTTGCAGCGGATAGACTCAGTGCAGTTAGTTACAGAATTATAGAGTTTGAGACAGTTGAAACACTGTATGACAAGGGTGGAACTTGTTGAAGTACGGGTTTGAGTCTCGAGCTGTTTTCTTGTGTTGGGTGTGTTCGTGACTTAGGGGCAAGGTTTTTACGCCTGCTCCTAGTCTGTGTACTCGAGTCTTGTGTGGTCGGATTTAGGGCTGATTTTGGACTGTCCTGACTGCTGTTTGTGTTGTTTAGCTGATTGGAGGAGGGGGAGCGTTTACGGGAGGGAGGGGCGAGGTGGGAGGTGGCGTTGGTAGTAGTGGGGGTGGTGTTAGTTCGGTTTGGATTTCTGAGTCTATGTCGTAGGTATGGCTCCTATGGCTTAGTGACGAATTTTGATTGTTTTGGTCTGTTTCCTTATTTTTGGTTTCGCTGGGTTCGTGAGTTGTAGTATGAATAAATTGCATTCGTTGGCTATTATAAAAGAGGTGTTTCGTTTGGTGTAGTGCAAAGGATGTTCGAAGTTGTGTTCTTATATTTCTTCTCCTTCCACTTCCCTGGTTACTGTTATGTGGCGGGTTGAAGGGAGGGAGGGGGTAGTTGGGTTAGGGATATTATCGGCTGGGATGGTGGTTTAGCGAAGCGTATAGTATGCTTGGGTGTTGTTTAAAATTTCTATGAATTTTTGGTTATTTGTATGGTGATTGGAAATGAGAGAGGTAAAATGTTTCGGATGTTCTTCGATACTGTGAATAAGGTGAGTGATGGGTTACAGGAGCACGGCGATTAGCTGACTGTACTGAATTAAATTTTTCTTGGATGTCTTTTCGTGATAACAAAGTAATTATTGACGTTACGAGGTTGGGTTTGGTTGAATATGGTGCTAGGATGTTGGGTGGAGTCTGAATACGGGCCCTAGCTACTCGGTCCACCAGGTTGTCCATATTTCTAGGGTGGGTGGTGGTTGAGGGTTTCTGAGGGAGTGGATTACTTGATTGGGTTTGGGACGAAGCACTGGAACGGTCAAACTCCTAGGAGGACCGGCTTCGATTTTTACTTGGCGCTACTTAGTGAGGAACTGTCGGGCCAGGTTTAGTTATCGGATCTCGCCGTGACAAGACCCGAGCAAGTTATCTCACTAAGAGGTAGACAGTTGTCGTCTTCTGGTTCTGTGCTGTGGTCCTACCCTGTTATTGGCGAGTAGTTAGAGCGATTGTTGATCAACAAATACAGTAGTGTGCGACGGGTGGCTTTGTACTGGCGAACTGGGGGCTCGCGGTTGACTGGATGTACGACTGGATGCTCCGTGCGGCTGGGTTAGGTACTGATGCAGGCCTACCGTAGAGCAAAATGTTGACGGCGGTTTGGTTAGCGATTTGGGAGCTAGTCTCTTGGCTGTCGGTCTTGGTTCTCGGTGATGTAATCTCGAAGAGCGCTGGGTTGAGAATGAAAGCGAACGATCCATTTCTGATGGAATACATGCATTTGCTGGTGGTAGAGTGAATGCGAAGTGCATCTTTCGGTGTCAAGTACAGCGGATGTTTAGAGTCATATGAAATTGACAGCGAACCGTATCTTACCAGTCAATCCGTATTTTATTTTTTTTAACCTGTGTTCAACCAAATAATCTGGATGCTACTGTGGAGTTCTGTACAACTTAATGGAAGACAGGAATACAATTTATATTTTAAAATTATTTTGTATTTTATATTCACCGTAAATAAGAAACGTACTAAGCCATCGTACATGCGCAATCTACTGCTTTATCATCTAATGTCCGTATTCACCAACGCGATTGTCCGACTCGTTGGCTGAACGGTCAGCGTACTGGCCTTCGGTTCAGAGGGTCCCGGGTTCGATTCCCGGTCGGGTCAGGGATTTTAACCTTAATTGGTTAATTCCAATGCCACGGGGGCTGGGTGTATGTGTTGTCTTCATCAACATTTCATCCTCATCACGACGCGCAGGTCACCTACGGGTGTCAAATAGAAAGACCTGCACCTGGCGAGCCGAACCCGTCCTGGGATATTCCGGCACTAAAAGCCATACGACATTTCATTTACCAACGCGATTGAAAGCTTTTATCTTATTTTAAAACTACGACAACCGAGATAACATTTACACTTCTATACACCAACAACATTATCTCGGTTTAAAATTTTACCGGAGAAAAATCTAAAACAATAGACTCTTAAGATGGCACCTCATAGATGGCTGGAATATTTAAGTGATAGACAAAATCACAGTCTTGAGGAACATGATCAAGATTATGCAATAAAATGTCCTAGATGGAAAAATAATGAACGCACTAAGTACTTTGACGACTACGGCGAGACTGACTTTGAAACACGCCTTAGGTTATCTAAAGCTTCGACACAGTCCACGTTATCCACGAGCGAACATGGCCTGGAATTCCCAACACATAGTTAGGCCTAAGATGAATTCTCGATTATAAATTATATCTTTTATGGTACATAAGTGGGTGATTTTTTAAAGAAGAACTAAGGAATATTCCCTTTCTTTGAGTGAAGTGTACAATGTGCAGACATTCATTTTTTTAATGACCGAGTTCGATAGCTGCAGTCGCTTAAGAGCGGCCAGTGGGTTCGAGCCCCACTGTCGGCAGCCCTGAAGATGGTTTTCCGTCGTTTCCCATTTTCACTGCAGGCAAATGCTGGGGCTGTACCTTAATTAAGGCCACGGCCGCTTCCTTCCCAGCAGACAATCATTTTTTTTCCATAAACTCTATGATATCAATGTTTTCTGCCATTCGACACTCCATGTCGTACGATGTCGGCATGTAAAAGATCTCTGGTGATACATTTGGTATTTACCCGACAAAATTAATTCAATCTCATCCATAGATGCCCAAGAGAGATCCGGTTTACTCTAGGTCCGCTAGATGGCAGACAGAGTAAACCGGAACGTCGAAATTGACGAGCAGACAGCCAGATGGCGTCAAATCGAAATGTCTGCAAAACGGTAGCTGTGACCATACGATTATTATTATTATTATTATTATTATTATTATTATTATTATTATTATTATTATTATTATTATTATTATTATTATTATTATTATCTGCCACCAAATTCAATAATTCCTTCCTTTGGAACGTTATATCAGGCTTCCTTCTTCGTTTCTGGTCAATATCGGACATGATTTACCATAACGTTCCCGGGCTGATCTCCATTGCAACTGTCCATATAATTAGTTTTTGGCTCTAGGACTTCTCGTGATCACCTTTGATATTTCCGCTATTTTTCACTTTGTCTTAATATTGAAAACATTTCTTAGCAGGCAAAGTAGGGGTCCCCATACTGAGAAAAACGCAAAATTAAGCAATATCCTCAATTGCACATTTCAAAAATCACCTCCGGCCTAAAGCGCTTGTTTCATTACTCGTTCTCTTGCTGATTCAAACCCTAGCCAAATTAACTTATTTACATAAGTTTTTCTGTAATGTGTTCCTTGGTTTAATATTCTTAGACGTTTTAGAATGTTTGAAAAATGTCCACACCGATAGCAGTTATAAGGGCTTAAGTGAAACTCTGCATTGACTCACATTAGAGCTCGTAGTGGTAAAAGTAAGGCAAACTGATAATCTAATCGACCGAATAACGATGAATGAGAAAAGGATTGTAGTTTTTTATTATATTATATTTATCTAAAATTCATAGCTCATATCTCTAGGATTATTTCAACATTGAGTTGCCTGCCTAAAGGGCTAGAACTGTGGATTTTTCTTTCGGTCTGATGACCCATAGACTGGTTTGACGCAGCTTCCCCGCCACCCTATTCTGCGCTACTTAACTACTGAATCGCCTCTAAACGTCATGTCATATTTATGTCTTGGTCTTCCCCTACCGTTTCTGCCACCTACATAGCGTACAATATTCTAACTGAACAAGTCCTGGGTATCTTAAAGAGTGTCCTAACATTCAATTTCATCTGGTCAAATTTCTTCTCTCAACAATTCGATTCACCATCTTTAAATCGTGATTCGGTCCGCCCATCTCACTTCCGGCATATTTCTGCAGTACCACAATTCAAAAATATTCTATTTTCTTTCTTCATGAGCTAGATATTGTCCACTGTTTACTTCCATACAATGCCAAGTTCCAGACAAGCGCCATCAGCAACACATTTCTAATTCCTATATCACTGAAGTAAGTAAATGTCTTTTCTTAAGAATGGCCTTCCTTGCTTGTGTTAGTCTGCATTTTATGTTCTTCTTACTATTCAACTATCCAACCATACTATTCAGCAATTCCTCCATATGTTCTGCAGACTAAGGTACGCCAAATCTCAGATTTTCTATTTTCTCTCCCAGTATTGTGATTGCATTTCCAAATTCCTCTTTGATTCGATTTACCTCCTGTTGTTTCAACAAACACTGAAATGGAGAGGGGAAGAATTGCAGTCTTGTATCACTCCTTTTAGGGTTGGTGCTTTTTTCCTCGATTTCCATTACTTCAGATAATCTTTATACAGAATGGTGTTAATACCCTTCTCGGTATTTGATCCAGTTCAGTGGTGGTGATTATATTGTTCTAAGAGGAAGTACAATTAGGCCACCATCCTCTAGATAACACTAATCAGAGAGAAAAAATGGAAGGGATCCGACACTTCGAAAAATGAAGGTATAGGCCAAAGAGAGACAAAGGCGACGAAGGGCGTGAAAATGAAAGACTCCCTAGCCCTCGGAAATCTACTTGCCTCGGCGTCGGTAAAGCAAAACAGTTGACCAAGGAAGGTCCTATAGGATAGATGAAAGTGAGTAGCCTGGCAAAAGTAAGAGAAACCAATGCCAGCACTCAGCTAAGGGCCCCGTGGTCACCAATCCACGCTCAAACTACAGAGCCCATGGGGACCCTTTTAGTCGCCTCGTACGTCAGGCAGGGGATATCATGGGAGTTATTCTACTGCCCCAATCCACATTGGGGGGGGGGTGATCCCGTCACCTTCACTGTATCTGATAAAGGTATAGAACAAGAAGGACTTGAATTAGTATTTTAAATAAATGTGCTCATGAACTGGTTTCGTGTAATACAAAGCATAAAAGAGATACACCGAATTTTGTGTTTTAAGAGCCCCCGACCACACCTGAAATCCCCAACCTGCTATTTTTAACATCACTTGAATATCAAGTTTCATCCATTCATTATCGCATGAACTGAAATGAAATGAAATGTCGTACGGCTTTTAGTGCCGGGATATCCCAGGACGGGTTCGGCTCGCCAGGTGCAGGTCTTTCTATTTGACTCCCGTAGGCGACCTGCCCGCAGGGGTTCGAACCCACTATCTCCCGAATACTGGATACTGGCCGCACTAAAGCGACTGCAGCTATCGAGCTCGGTACATATCAATGAAACTAACAAAATTGCTCTAGCTTATACCAGACGAATATAAACACTAGGTCTCGCCAGCAAAGGCACAAAAATTACTGCGTTAATATTCAAAAAGAACAGATTAAATCACGATATGTCTATATAGGTAAATAGATCGGTATCTGATCTCTGTATCGGATACAGTTTCTTCACACAGGGTTCCATGTTAATTATTAGGAAATAACGCGCCTTCCACCATCGGTTCGCATGTTGTAACGAGGCTTTATTTACTGTAGTGATCAGTAGATATTATTATCGGATAACGAAAATTTATTACATCCCATCCTTTCCTGGTTTGTAGAATACTGTGCTAGTAACAGGTGAGTATTTTGCCAACTGAGCGATCAGTGAGCGTGCATATCTGCTAAAGCGATGGCACTCTAGTGGATTATGGGCGTGGCATGACTGTTTATCATGATCACAGAGATCATATTACTCTGTCAACTGTCCTCACAGCCCATCTGTTTATCAATACCATGAATGATTTTTAAAGTAAGTACTATTTCAATATTGTTTTCAAATCAAGTGAGCCAGCCACATATCTGAACTTTCTGTAACAAATATATGATCCAATCTCAAAACACAATTGTCTGATTAAATATTTCCCGCGTTTACAAGCAAAATACGAAAGAAAATCCACAGCCCTGTTTCATCCGGGTTAGGAATGGAATGAATGAAGCCCCCATCTAGCGTCGAGGAAAGGAGTTATGCCAAGTGCCGAAGCCTGTCGCACTCCTCTAGGACAATGCTGGAATGGCCCCAGGGGCTCTGAACTTTGGAGCGTGGGTTGGCGACCACGGGGCCCTCAGCTGAGTCCTGGCATTGCTTCCACTTACTTGTGCCAGGCTCCTCACTTTCATCTATCCTGTCTGACCTCTCTTGGTCAACTCTTGTTCTTTTCCGACCCCGACGCTATTAGGTTTGCGAGGGCTAGGGAGTCTTTCATTTTCACGCCCTTCGTGGCCCTTGTCTTTCTTTGACCGATATCTTCATTTTTCGAAGTGTCGAATCCCTTCCTTTTTTCCTCTAATTAGTGTTATATAGAGGATGGTTGCCTAGTTGTACTTCCTCTTAAAACAATAATCACCACCACCACCAATGCTGGAATGATATTGGAGAATATTGCTGGAATAAAAAGTAACTACGGAACCCAGCAGTGAGAGTCCGGTGCGCTGCCGCCTGACCCACGGAGGGTACCATAAACAAAATATATTACGTCAAAAAAATTTCTTTTCAGAAAAGGTAGGATTGAAAATGGTCAGTGTAACTTTGATAATACAATAATAAATGTATTGTTTTTACGTCCCACCAACTACTTTTAACGGTTTTCGGAGACACTTGTATAATATCTGCTTTCAGAATAAACATATTTCCATTTAAAATTGCCCATCTCTGTGGTGTAGTAGTTAGTATGATCAGCTGCTACCTCCTCTGAGGCCTGGGTTCGATTACTGACTCTGCCCCGAAATTTGAAAAGTAATATGAGGGCTGGAACCGGGTCCACGTAGCCCCCGGAGGTCAACTGAGTAGAGGGGGTTCTATTCCCAGCTCAGCCATCCTCGAAGTGGTTTCCCACTTCTCCTCCAGGCAAATGCCGGGATGGTACCTGAAACATAAGGCCACGGACGCTTCCTTCCTTCTTCCTTGCCTATCCCTTCCAATCCTTCCATTCCCCCTCAAAGGCCCCTGTTCAGCACTTAAGGTGAGGCCACATGGGCAAGGTACTGGCCCTCCTCCCGAGTTGAACTCCGCCCGCCCAGCTCCAGGACACTGCCCTTGAGGCGGTTGATGTGAGATCCCCAGCTGAGCCTCAGGACGGTAAACGGATTAAGGAAGAAAGGAAAAAAGAAAGAAAGAAAGAAAGAAAAAAGAAAGAAAGGAAGAAAGAAAGAAAGAAAGAAAGAAAGAAAGAAAGAAAGAAAGAAAGAAAACTATGCAATTTTTTTTAGAATAGAATAGCGTTGTAGGGCCGTGTGGAAAGGAAAGTTCTCAAATTTGAAGGAGGTTCACTTGCAGACCCATAATTTTCATAATGTAAATGTTTAACATATTTGTAATCAGATGATTTGCATATAGAATCAGTTTAAGTAGATTATATTGGACTGAATCATAGTATAATCAGATGTCTGCTTCACTAAACTAGAAGGTATCGTACAACTTAAAATGAACACTGTTCAGAGATTGGGGCAGCTTCAAAGTACTCCACATTGTCCACAGAGTATAGGAAAGAATTGCAGTCGTTTAGGCTACCTATGAAACATATGTTTCCAAACTTCTTGTTCGTGCAATATATGCTTTCATTCTAGCAGTATCTGCTTGTGTCCTTTCTTGACTCCGTTGACTAGCTGGGCGTATTGTGGTTAGTGCTCGAGGTTCTGTAGAAGTTGAGTCTCTACTGTGAAATTCACTCGGATCTATTTTAATCTGCTCGAAGGAGTTGAGACTGATTTTTGTGATTTTGCAACCAAAATATATTTTTTAAACATAAACCCGTGGACAGTTTAACAGTTACTAAAATAAGTCTCAACGATATATAAAAATATGAAGAATTTCAGAAATTAATATACTTTCGGCTTATTACAATAAGTAATTTGTAAAAGACTTGCAAAATTTTAAAATGCACTTTGCCAAATTAAAATTCGTTTTATATAACAGAAATAACAGCTATCTTTCTGTCAGACTTCTTGACAGTTATACCAGAAAGAAATAGCATTCAATTCAGAATGATTTTTGTATTGCATTTGCTCATGAAGTACCGGTATGTCAGTAAGTTACTCACAGCATACCTCACTTTCATCGAAACATCTCTCTCACTGTTAGAGACTATGGAGAAAAACCGTCACTTCCGACACGATCAGAATCGCTTTTGATAATAAAGGCACTACCATGTTCTAACGAACCTAAATATTCAAGAATTTTAGAACCAGTCATGCTTAAAGATATCACAGCGATTGAAAGAAAGATTACGAATCTTTTTCTTTTTTTTGTTGGGGGCGAATAGATGAAGAATCCCAGGGCTAAAATGTGCCCTTTTACTCATCTGTTTCTGAGGGATACGCGATGAGTCGGAAAATCTCTGTTCTACTGCACTGGTAGGTGACAAAAATTTCTGTCAAGAAGGTTATTATTACCTTCTGTCAGAGCTGAAACTCCCACTTCGCTTATAATTTGGAAAATATATATTTATTATATGCATTTATTGAGGTGGGAAGGCCAAGCTTCCTAACAAACGACCCCTTTCAAGGTTTAATTTTGTTTTCACTTAGTGATAATGTGGTGCAATTTAGAATAGGCCGAAGGATTAATTAAACCAGATCATAAGTGAGCCAAGGGGCACGATGCATAAGCCGAGTATTTAGCTTCTTGCTTCTTATGACCTGTTTGAGAAGAGAGATGCCCGGTACGGCTGACGGGGTTCGCAGGATTCTACATTTGGTCATCTTAGCTATCTTTTTGACCTGAGTTCTAGGAGTCGGAATACGTAGTTTGGATCGTATCCGCCTATTAGATTTCAGGATGGGGGCTCTAATCATCTTACGTAGTAGTTTGCTATGGAATATTTCTAATTTTGTAAAGGGAGTTTTAGGGATATAGCACCAGGCCTCGCACCCATACAGTAGCATGGGTCTAATACATGCACGATAAATATTTCTCTTAATGGTTGAGGAGATATATTCATTATAAAGCAGAGGTTTTAGGGCAGCCACGCGTGCTGATGCTCGTTGCAGGGCCAGTTCAATATTCCTACTCCAGGTGAGACTTTTGCCCATTTTTAAGCCGAGATACTTTATCTGATTGGTCCAGGACAGTGGGACATTGTTGATAGTAAGACGATCAACGGTAGGCCTTCTCCTTGAGAATAAAATCGCCTGGGTCTTGCCTGGATTAATTTTGATTTTCTTCTGAAGGCACCACTTCCAGAACATCCAAATCCATGAGTTCAATGCGGAGATGGCATCTCTGTTTCTCCTACGAGAGGTGTAAACAGCTATATCATCTGCGTACTGTTGTATTTCTACTCCCTGGCGATATGGTAGATCATTTACGTATAGGGAGTACAGAATTGGCGAAATTACTCCACCCTGAGGGACTTCGGCCCGGAGCCTCCGAGGGGTGGATTTCTCTCCGTCAACGTAGACGTAAAATTTTCTATTAGATAAATATGATAAGAAAATTTTGACCAGGTAGCCTGGGACAAGTTACAGATCCAAAAGTTTATGAATTACATTTTCGTGCCAGACGGTGTCGAAAGCATTTTCTACATCAAAAAATACCGCTGGCACGGTACGCCGTAAATTAAATGACCTTGTGGCATACTGAACAAGGCGCAGCGCCGCTAGAGGGGATCTGCGTCTCGACCGGAACTCGAACTGCTCCGGTCGCAGTATGTCACGTGACCAGAGGTACTCATTGAGACGATTGAGAATAAGTCTCTCAAATAATTTTGAGATGTGGGATAACAGAGTAATTGGTCTGTAATTTTGTGGGAATAATCTATCCTTCCCCGGTTTTGGAAGAACGACAACCTTGCCGACCTTCCAAGCCTTGGGGAAGTATCCCGTTTGGAAACACGCCGAAAAATAGTAGCTAAAAATATAACTGGTTTGTACGGCAGTGATTCAATTTTCTTATTCCTTACGAATCACACTTACGGAAAATATATAAAAAGATACAGGAAGGAAGCGAACACGTGAAAGACCAACTAAACAAAATAAGTTGTAAATGAATTTGATAACAAGATCAGATTAACGTACTCAAAAGCTAAACAAAGAAACGCGCAATGCCAACTTCGAATCGTCACATCATAAACATTTACGGTTAACAGATTCGATTCGTCGAAAATAAAAATATTTCTTACAGATAGTGGTTCAATCTGTTGAGTAAAGTCAATACTAGCACGACACGATCATTACTGTATGTTTCTATCTAAAAGTGCTGAAATGACCAAAACAGCTAAATACGCCAGAGTCGATATATAGGCGTCAATCAATCAATCAGTCAATACAGATCTGCATTTAGAGCAGTCGCCCAGGTGCCAGATTCCTTATCTGTTGTTTTCCTAGCCTTTTCTAAAATGATTTCAAAGAAATTGGAAATTTATTGAACATCTCCCTTGATAAGTTATTCCGATCCATAACTCCCCTTCCTATAATTGAATATTTGCCCCAATTTTTCCTCTAGAATTCCAACTTTATCTTCATATTGTGATCTTTCCTACTTTTAAAGACGCCACTCAAACTTATTCGCCTACTAATGTCATTCCACGCCATCTCTCCACTGACAGCTCGGAACATACCACTTAGTCGAGCAGCTCGTCTTCTTTCTCTCAGTTCTTCCCAGCCCAAACTTTGCAATATTTTTGTAGCGCTACTCTTTTGTCGGAAATCACTCAGAACAAATCGAGCTGCTTTTCTTTGGATTTTTTCCAGTTTTTGAATCAAGTAAGCCTGGTGGGGATCCCATACACTGGAACCATACTCTAGTTGGGGTCTTACCAGAGACTTATATGCCCTCTCCTTTACATCCTTACTGGAACCCCTAAACACCCTTATAACCATGTCCAGAGATATGTACCCTTTATTAACAATCATATTTATGTGATTACCCCAAAGATGATCTGTCCTTAAATTAACACCTAGATACTTATATTGATCCCCAAAAAAACTTTAACCCCATCAACGCAGTAATTTGCTATTTCCTTTTCCTATTTGTGAAACTCACAACCTGACTTTTAACCCCGTTTATCAACATACCATTGCCTTATGTCCATCTCACATTATCGAGGTCACGTTGCAGCCGCTCACAATCTTGTAACTTATTTATTACTCTGTACAGAATAACATCACCCACAAAAAGCCTTACCTCTGATTCCACTTCTTTACTCATATCATTTATATATATAACATAAAGGTCCAATAATACTGCCTTGAGGAATTCCTCTCTTAATTATTACAGGGTCAGATAAAGCCTCGCCTACTCTAATTCTTTGAGGCCTATTTTCTAGAAATATAGCCACCCATTCAGTCTCACTTTTGTCAAGTCCAATGGCACTCATTTAGCCAATAGTCTCTCATGATCCACCCTATCAAATGCTTTAGACAGGTCAGGAGAGTCGTGAGGGCTCTCCCCATTACCTCTCGCAGCGATAGATCGTCGCACTGAGCGGAAGGTTAATCTAGATCTTTTGACACAAATATGTCTTATAGCTGCGGGGGATCATCTGAAAATTTGCGTTATGGAAGTTAGAGTGACGGAAGTATAATCTTAGCAACCACGCAGGCCGTGATGTACGGTATGGATTAATGGCCAGGTAATATTACCTAGGAACCGTGCAGGTGCCTGGTGGTCATCTGAAATTAACATCTGTTGACGGATGGCCATGGCCGAGGGACATATTTATGATCAATGAATACTGAATTTTCACGACCGCATTGTAATCGAAACCAACTTTCAGCCTATTATCGTATTACGTACATTTAGTACGTGCGGAAGAGATGTTAAGTACAGAACAAAAATGGCCAACCGGACACCAGTGTGACCCGAACCCACAACCTTCCGATTTCGCGTTGGATGCTTTACCAATTGAGCTATGGTAGCCTAGGCCATCTTTGTTCTGTTGGAAAGAATCTAAGCTACAGGGAGGTTCAGGGTTTGGATCCCATTGGTGTCCGGTTGGCCATTTTTTATTCTGTACTCAACATCCCTTCCACACGTACTAAATGTACGTAACACGACCTAATAGGCTGAAAGTTGGTTTCGATATTTATGATCATTTGATTTTTCCCAAAGGGAAAAGTGTGTTTAGTCCATCTGGCATCAGATAGTCTTTGGGAGATTTGGGTTATGGATTTGTTTCTAAGTCTTTGGTGATCTATGACTTCTAGGTGACCACAAGACATATGCCTTCTTTCCCTCATTTTCGATATATTGATAAGGAGTGCTACGAATATCATGGGTAACAGGAAGAATGAATTGCTCCGTACTAAAGGAACTAAGCATTGTGTCTAACGCACGCCTACTTTCAAACATCCAAAGGTAAATATTTAAATTTTACGGGCATGTCATTCGGTGAGAGGCATCGAGAAGCATCTCATCCAGGGCAAAGTTGATGGAAAACTTGAGCAAGGATATGTCGAAAGCTTACACTGGCTGATAAGGAGTCAAGAATCTGCCACTTGAACGAATAGCGCAGGCAGCAGACGACCACGATGCAGGACGGAATACTGTTCACAGATTTGTGTAACGACTTTCGCAATCTAACCATCATCATGAAGAAGATGAGGAACGATAGAGTACTGCACTCTGTCTTTTCCTATGGCTTTCTTCAGCGCTAAAAGTAGCTTACATAATATTTTTCTAATCTATGACCTAGTTTTCTTAGGAAGTATTTATTTATCACGTATACGAATTCCGATGTTATTATTTATTTTTCACTGCAGTCAACTAATGCCATTCTATATCATGAGCTGCGATTAGTAGCTCAGACGGTAAAAGCGCTGGCCTTCTGACACCTAGTTGCCGGGTTCAATCCCAGTTCGGTCCAAATGTATTTTAATGTGCCCAAACATGCCAGCCTCGTACGTGAAGAACCTCCTCTGGAAACAAATTTCAGCACTTCGACAACTTCACAAGCTGTACAAGTAGTTAGTGGGATGTAAATTATTATTATTATTATTATTATTATTATTATTATTATTATTATTATTATTATTATTATTATTATTATTATTATTATTATTATTATTATCGTATATCATGTTGAGTTCTTACATGTAGATTGCTACTTAAAGCATCTGGATTCAGAATTTTGGGAATTAATGTACAAATTACAGTGACACTCTACTTAAGGTGGAGGGCGTGATAGCCGAGCAACATCTTCAAAGGCTTCCCATCCAGGTAGTTGAGTTTCATATCCTTGCCAACATTAGTTGAATTGTTTAAATGAAAAATCAATGCCGTGTGGGTCCGATTCCACGTGTATCTGAAGATCCATTGACTGCGATGCTGATAAGTGGGTCAATATTCACATACACTTACAAACCTCATTTACTGCTTAAAATCGCCTGGGGTATAAATGTTGATGCACTCTTCAGTACTGTGTAAGTAAATTACAAATCTCAATACCGAAGAACAGTTTCAGTTCGGAAAACAAGCTACAACGGAGTGGTTATCTTCGGCAGTTAGATCATAAATCTATTTAAAAGTATAAATCAGGGAGATTTCTACTGTCTGTGCATTTATTTATATTCTTTGGAGGAGGTTATTTATACATCTTAGATGATTCGGATTTTTTTAGTTCTTCCTACAGGATCTGAAGGCTGCCACAAGGACAAAGAGTATTAACATTTTTTGTTTAGGCATGATCCTATTCTTTACAGTAATTAATAATCAACGAAAGAAAGAAATAAAGAAAGGAAGAGGGAAAGAAATAAAGAAAGAAGGAAAGAAAGAAGACATAATGTTTTAAGGCCCACATGCGTGGTTTCTAAAAATAGAGGTAGAATCTGTCATGAATTAATTGCTGTGCGCTGTGAGCTTGCATTCGGGAGATAGTAGGTTCGAACCCCACTGTCGGGAGCCCTGAAGAAGGTGTTCCGCGGTTTTCCATTTTCACACCTGGCAAATGTTGGAACTGTACCTTAATTAAGACCACGGCCACTTCCTTCCCACCCTTAGCACTTTCTTATCCCATCGTTGCCATAGCACCTGTTTCTGTCAGTGCGACGTAAGGCAAACTGCAAATTGAAAAAGAAAATCAAATAAAAAAACAGACATAATTGGCATGCTAGTGGTGAAGGTTTTAGAGTCACGTTACAAATGAAGTGTGCAAGTTTTCATATTCGGGACCAAAACATCAAGAAGTTCTCATGAGCATAGTGTCCAGGTTGTCACGTAATCTCTCCCAGAGCAGTTTCAGTTCCATGAATTTAACACTGATAAGTTCGTCGGAATGATACGTGGCTCAGTATGTGCACAAGGAAATACGCTCCTGATTCATGAAAACATCAAATGAATAATTTCAACAGATTCTTCCAGCAATGATAGTAAACAGACAGATAGGAAATCAGACGGATCGAAGAAAGACGCACTCTGGTTTCTTTTACCATATCGTTACGATCTGCTTGCGACGTTCCTTGTTGCTCTGTGTCTGACGCTTAGTACAGTTAAAATGGATTGCGAACAACTTGGTCTGCGAGTGTTTTGCAAGAGAAGCAAAACTTTTAGATTCATTCTATATTGATGAAAAAGCGAGGTTTTGCGATATGAGTAGTAAGTTATGGCCGTGCCTCACTCATATAGTCAACATCCATGCCAGCGTATTCGTTCTCTACTGTGTACTACAGCGGTGTAATCACGTGTGTGGATAGAGTAATTTGTGTCCAAGTGTAGTGACTGTAACTTAACTGTACTACAGCAATGGATCCCGTCAAGAAAATAGTTGAAGAGGAGGCAGCAAGGATATGGAAATGATTACGGTGAAAGTTAATAAGAAGGAAATTATGGAGATGTACCAACAAGTTATGTACAGTGAACTCTTTATGTACAGTTAAAAATGCAAATCTACGAAACACGCTTCACATCTGGCACGGCACTCGAGGTTCCACTGATCCAAGTTTGGACATCGCCCACCATTCTACTCGTCCCTAAATTAAATTATTGAGAACAACTAAGAAGCCTCAATCTTCATCGTCAGGTGGTATTCCGAGCTCTTCGTCAGTCCACTTCCGCGGATCTGGGTACTCAAATTCACCCGTGATATGTTCATCCAACAAGTTATGTGTGTGCCCGATATCGCGAGATTTTTATGTAAAGTTTACATGAACTAATTGCGCAATATTAAAGAAGAACTTAATGATATGGATGCAGGAAAAGGAGTCATGCGGGTGTCAAAGCAACGGCCACGCGTTCTAGAAAATGTAGGAAAACTGTTTCTTGTATGGATAATTTTATATCAATACATACTTTTGGGTCTTTGAACGAATAATCTGCGTTTCAATTATTTTTGTTGGAAATTGATATACGAGTGGTTTAGATTACAAGCACTTTGACAGAACGAATTATGCTACCAATCCAAGGTTTCACTGCATTTCCATAGATATCTCGAAGATTTCAAATGTACACGATGAAAGCTCTATTTTAACTTCATCCTTATAACTCTCTATAGTTCTATTAGCATTACCAATTTTGTTCATTTAGGCTGAGAGGGAGAAATATCTCGAGGAATAGCAATACTTAGCCAAGTGTTACAATAAAGTACAGCCCAATCATTTCTTAAAGGTAGAAAAATCACACGCTACATTTTGGTTAATTATAAAAAGGAAATACAAAAAGTATAGTTCACTTTTAGGAGTTTCGACTTGACATTTGAGCGCTGCCTTTTATCGGGGCTTACGTGAATTAATAAACAGCCAATCATAGGCACCCGATCGCTCCAACAGAGCGCGTTAGACTCTAGTTCCGGTTACTAGTGTTGTCGATCTGTTTACTTAAACCACGTGCTATCAGCTGTACGTTGTATTGTACTCAGTTCTTTTCGCGGTCTATGTCGCTTAACTGGGGCATTCTTGACAAAGCAGCAACAATGGCGGCTAGAAATAATGATTTTATTGAGTGGTTGAAGGGGCACAATATTTCGGTTCGCGATGACATGAGGAAGGGGGTATCTGATGCATCTTGCGAAATACAAGAAGCCCTAATAACCAGTTTACGTGCCAGGAGGCATGGGCATAGAGTTGTTCGCCGTCCACCATACTATTGCCATTTTAACCCCATAGAACTAATTTACGACTCTTCACAGTTTTGGAAGTTGAAAGATTTCTTTGGCAAACTCTAGGCCGTGTAAGTGCGGAAGACTGGAGCAAGGTTGTGAGACACAATGCGATATAAATGAAGCTTGGCAGAGGGAACACAGACGATTATCTTGAAAACGTTATCATCTGCTTAGGGTCAAGCGAGAGTGAAACCTCAACAGACGGTCACAATGGCGATAGTGATTCAGAAATGAGTGGTGTATTCCCTCTGTAGGATTTTTCATTCCTTAGGAGAAATTTAACCTATCAACAATGCGAGCTCTTCTAGATGGTGAGTATATATTTCATTCCATTTTCTCGCGTTTTATCTGCTCGAGCATTGATCTACTTTTATCTTACAGCCTAATCCCAAATATGTTATGTGTTATAGTCAATCTTATGTGAGTTATGCATGTTGCTACTGAGAATAATTGATTCTGGACTTATATTTGAGTATATCAGTAGTATAATTGGATGGTTCGGGCGCCTCCGTCGCCGCACGCCTCCGCCCGCCTCCTCCTCCGCCGCCGCCGCCGCCCGCGGGAAATTTGAATTTTGGCGGGAAATTTGAATTTTGGCGGGAGATTTGAATTTGTAAACAAAGCCACGTGCTTTTTGACAGCTGTCATCGACAACAACGCATCGCTAACCTCACTGCTGCCATCTTGACGGACCTAAACCCCACTAGTGCCAACCTAACCTAACTAGCATGAGGTAAACAAAGCCACGTGTTTTTTGACAGCCACGTGCTTTTTGACAGACAACAACGCATCGCTAACCTCAGTACTGCCATCTTGACGGGCCTAAACCTCAGTAGTGCCAACTTAACCTCACTAGCGCGAGGTAAACAAAGCCACGTGTTTTTTTTGACAGCCACGTGCTTCTGACAGATTTGTAAACAAAGCCACGTGCTTTTTGACAGCTGTCATCGACAACAACGCATCGCTAACCTCACTGCTGCCATCTTGACGGGCCTAAACCCTACTAGTGCCAACTTAACCTAACTAGCATGAGGTAAACAAAGCCACGTGTTTTTGACAACCACGTGCTTTTGACAGACAACAACGCATCGCTAACCTCAGTACTGCCATCTTGACGGGCCTAAACCTTAGTGGTACCAACTTAACCTAACTAGCATGAGGTAAACAAAGCCACGTGCTTTTTGACAGCTGTCATTCGCCATCTTTGAGCACCTTGCTGCCCTCTTTAGCTACTTACCTTTGACAGCTGTCATCCGCCATCTTTAATCCAGAGAGCACAGTGCTGCCCTCTTTAGCTACTTACCTTTGACAGCTGTCATCCGCCATCTTTAATCCAGAGAGAACAGTGCTGCAATCTATGTGGTGGCGGTAAATTCCACATGCTTTACAAACCTATATGCTTTTCTGACAGCTGTCATCCGCCATCTTTAATCCAGAGAGAACAGTGCTACCCTCTATGTGGTGGCGGCAAATTCCACGTGCTCTTGTTTGGAAACAAACTCACGCGCTTTTTTGACAGCCGTCATCCGCCATCTTTAATCAACAGAGCACAGTGCTGCACTCTATGTGGTGGTGGCAAATTCCACGTGCTCTTGTTGGGAAACAAAGCCACGTGCTTTTTTGACAGCTGTCATCCGCCATCTTTAACCAACAGAGCACTATGCTGCGGGCAATTTCGTCAGCTGTCATCCGCCATCTTTAATCCAGAGAGAGCAGTGCTGCACTCTATGTGGTGGCGGTAAATTCTATACGCTTTACAAACCTATATGCTTTTCTGACAGCTGTCATCCGCCATCTTTAATCCAGAGAGAACAGTGATGCCCTCTATGTGGTGACGGCAAATTCCACGTGCTCTTGTTTGGAAACAAAGCCATGTGCAGCTGTCATCCGCCATCTTTAATCACCGTGCTGCCCTCTATGTGGTGACGGCAAATTCCACGTGCTCTTGTTTGGAAACAAAGCCATGTGCAGCTGTCATCCGCCATCTTGCATCACAAACCTCGATGCTACACTCTATGTGGTGGCGGTAAATTCTAAATGCTTTACAAACCCATGTGCTTTTCTGACAGCTGTCATCCGCCATCTTTAATCACCGTGCTGCCGGGTGGTGGTAAATTCTACGTGCTTTACAAACCTATATGCTTTTCTGACAGCTGTCATCTGCCATCTTTAAGCTGTAAATCCCCGATTCTCGTGTTAGAAGTTGTAAAACAGATTCTTAATCCGAGTTGTCAGGAAGGGCAACCGGTCGAAACAATAGTGTATGACGTGAGAGGCTAGATACTGCTAGTTTTGCATCAGGAAGGGCGACTAGTCTTAAAACAAATTCTTGTGATTTAAAAATCTTAGTTTTGCGTCAGGAAGGGCATCCGGCCGTAAAACAATAGTTCGTGATTTAAAATCTAAGAAGTGCATCCAGCTGTAAATCCCCGATTCCCCGTGTTAGACGTTGTAAAACAGATTCTTAATCCGAGTTGCCAGGAAGGGGCAACCGGTTGAAAACTATAGTGTATGAGGTTAGATACTGCTAGTATTGCATCAGGAAGGATAACTCAACAAATTCATGCGATTTAAACACATTTTTATTCCCAAGAGAATCGAACCCGAGACTACCGGGTGAGAGGCATGCATACTGTAGGCTATAGATTTGTTCTACAGTCCTTGAAGCATCGGCACAGTCATTCTGAGCGAGTTGTGTGGAATGCGTGTGTTAGCTGAAATTGTACACGTATCTTCCGGCTCGACCTTGAACGAGGACACGGCGTGCTTGTAACTCGCGAACGTCTTCTTAGCTGAGTCCCATGTAAGCTTTTAAAACACAGTACTAATTAAGGTTGTAAAATATTCTGAAATAGTACTCCTCTGTGGTGTAGTAGTTAGCTGCTACCCTCGGAGGTCCGAGTTCGATTCCCGGCTCTGCCACGGAATGTGTAGCATTTAGCCTATGTAAGTTCCTAACGTAAACTATCATGATTGTACGGAGAGGTTAAAACACACACAGTGCTTACTCCTATCGAAAGAACCAGCACGGTACCGGCATGTAGGCTTCTCCTGGTGAAGGAGCCTGCACATGGTTTAACGCCTCCTATCAACAGCCCTTACTTAATGCTGGCTTTTTTGCACACCCCGCCTCACACCATAGTTTTATACGACCGGCTGCCCTTCCTGACTAGGATTTTAAATCGCAGTATACGCGATAAATTTGTTGTAGCGGGTTTTATAACTAGATATCCCGGTACCGACACATAGCCTACTCCCACTGAAGAAGCCTGCACAAGGCTTATTGCCTCCATCCGACAAATGAATCACCGTCAAGTCTTGTGCTCAAAAAATCATTTTCGAAGGAGTCTGCACAAGGTTTAACGTCCCCATCAACAGCCCTTACTTATTGCTAGCTTTTTTTTTACACACCCCGCCTCACACCATAGTTTTATACGACCGGTTGCTCCTCCTGACTAGGATTTTAAATCGATATCCCGACATAGCCTACTCCTACCGAAGAAGCCAGCTTAACACCTCCATCTGACAAACGAATCACCCTCAACACTCTTCAATCATTCTCGCTACTTCGGAAGATAGCGGGTTCGAACTGGAAGCCGTAAATGTTAGGCGAGGGACCTGCGCGATCGTCATTGCATGATCTAGCCGGATGCCCTTCCCGACGCTATAAGTTGCCAGGATTTGAATCGCGTACCCCGACTAGAAGAAGCCTGCACATAGCTTAACGCCTCCATCCGACGAATGAATCACCCTCAACACTCTCCAATCATTCTCGCTACTTCGGGGATAGCGGGTTCGAACTAGAAGCCGTAAATGCTAGGCGAGGGGCCTGCGCGATCGTCATTACATGATCTAGCTTTAGCTCAATACCTACAGGTAAGGAATACCGCGTATGTACCCTCGAGAAGTCGAGGATCACACGCTAACTTTCCAAGGCTCGAACTCTTAAATTCTGACACCTCGGCATCAACAGGAGGTTCGAATACGTCAGCCTGCAGGTGGGAGCTCTTGTTTGCATTCGTTCCGACTGTACCCGCAGTTTGTCAGCGATTTTTTCACATCCGGTTGGTAACAAGCGGAATATTTAGCCGCTGCAGTCTGCGCGAAGTGCTCACAGTTTGCTGTATGCGTTTATTACGTACACACACACACATATCTCCCGTCTGCAGTGAATATTATTCTTCAGCCTTTATCTTAAGGTAAGGTAGAACTGTTAGTTACTTTTTTATTTGCAAAGCAACTTCTACGCTAGACATCTACATTCATATATGTTTGTTCTTTTTTTAGGTACCGTTCGAAAGTACGCAATTTTATTCATCCCAGTAACAGTCTGCAGCACGTGCATTTTTTTTTAAAAGGTATGTTTTCGAACTTTGAGTTGTAAAGATAATTAGGTTAAATGATGCACCCTACACTACATTCATATATGTTTCTTCTTTTTAGGTACGACCAGAATATTATCATTCGAGTTTCAGGCTTGAACGCACGCATTTTATACATCCGAGTAACAGTTTGCAGCGCGAAGATTTTAAGGTATGTCTGACCTCTATTCGTTGAAACTTGGTTTCTTCTAAAACATCGCAACTTTAGTCTATTGATAAATAGTTGTTCTCTTTAATCCTCACGCGAGGTACGTACATAGCTATGTCCGCCCTCAACAGGCTGAAACTTGGTTTCTTCTAAAACATCGTAACTTTAAGCTATTCATAAACAGTTGTTCTCTTCAACCCGCATACTATAGACGTGGTATAATTTCAAACACGCATACATAGCTATGTCTGCCCTCAACAGGCTGAAAATTGGTTTCTTCTAAAACATTGTAACTTTAGAGTATTGATAAACAGTTGTTCTCTTTAATCCTCACGCTATAGACGGGGTATAATTTCAAACAGGCACACATGGCTATGTCTGACCTCAACGGGTTGAAACTTGGTTTCTTCTAAAACATTGTAACTTTAAGCTAATCATAAATAGTTGTTCTCTTCAACCCGCATACTATAGACGTGGTATAATTTCAAACACGCATACATAGCTATGTCTGACCTCAACGGGTTGAAAGTTGGTTTCTTCCGAACATCGTAACTTTAGTCTATTGATAAATAGTTGTTCTCTTCAATCATCATGCTATAGACGTGGTATAATTTCAAACACGTACACATAGCTATGTCTGACCTCAACAGGCTGAAACTTGGTTTCTTCTAAAACATCGTAACTTTAAGCTAATCATAAATAGTTGTTCTCTTCAATCCTCATGCTATACACGTGGTATAATTTCAAACACGTACACATAGCTATGTCTGACCTCAACAGGCTGAAACTTGGTTTCTTCTAAAACATCGTAACTTTAGAGTATTGAAAAATAGTTGTTCTCTTTAATCCTCACGCTATAGACGGGGTATAATTTCAAACAGGCACA